>NW_027069722.1:435299-576190 GCF_002906115.3 Quercus suber | reverse complement strand
AAGAAGATAATTAGAGGAGAGAAAATAGAAAAATTTATGAGAGACTTGTTCTTCTCTATTGGTGTGTTAATAAGGGGCTCTATTTATTGATGAGTTTAAGGGGTATTTAGCAAAGAATCTCAGCCAAAATCTATCTCAATTAGCAAAAAATTTTAGAAAATCCATCATAGGATTTGGCCGAAAATAGTATGGTCAACTTTAAGGATAAGTTCTTAACAAAGTTCTAAGCTTCTAAGTTTTTAGTTTCCAAATTAGAAACTAAGTTCTTCAGCCTTTAGCTCATAAATGCCCTTCATATCACTACCTATAGGCCCTTATCCATCCCCCAGCAGAAAGTACCAGCAGCATTGCTAAATACTCTTACTCTCACTACTCATAACTACCAAAATGACCCTCATTAGTTACTACATATACTATCTTCATTAGCATGCCTGGGCATAATAGTGATCTTGCTGTGCTAGTTGGAAAATCTCTCTCTTCCTTCATTTCACACTAAGCTTTCCCTATTATTCGCTATAATGGACCCCATAGTGTTTGTTTATTTCTTTACCATTGAAGGCTATAATGTAATTGTGACTATAGAGTTTTTCCTTCATGTTGTTATATTGGAGGAATTTTTTTCGATGGATTCCTTGCATGATGATTTTGGAGATGTAGACACTTTTTTTAATTTATGAAGTAACTAACGGCCGGTTGTTTATTCAGTTTTGTTTTATTTTATTGTTGGAATATTTTACCGCTAGAACATTTTATCAATTCTGTCTTATATTACTGCTGTAGTATTTTACCACTGGAACATTTTACTGCTGGAATATTTTACTACCGGGATGTTTCTTTATTGTAGTGGGTTTTTACATTTTTGCTGACGTGTTTGTTGTAGGAAATGTTTTGGGCCTTCCCATAATCCTTTGCCGAGCCTAATCGAGGCCAAAGCATAAAAATAGGCGAATCTCTCAAATGTTTCACCGATAGCCGTTGGGTCATGCTTTAAGCCCATTGTCGAGTTTCGGTTTGGCCCCCAACCTAACTACAAACACATTTATTGGAGGGAAAACATTTTCGCCTCCATAAAAAGCAAATAGACTATTTTTTTTTTGCAAAATAGTGCTCAACTGTATAGGTGACAATTTTGATTAGATAGATATTGATTAGTTATGTAGGTACTACCTAATATATAATTGGCTCTATTACTATGAATTTAGATAGGGATTCCAATAGAAGCCCCACCATTTTGTTTATAGTTCCCCCATTGGATAACAACGTTTATTCTACTAAAACACCCAAAGGGCTAGGATCATCTCTTCTTGCTAGAGATGCAAGGCCCACAACTGAGGCAATGAGAAAAGAGATGGAAACTGGCCCAAATATAAAAGAAGTAAGGATCCCAAACAACCACACTATGGGCCAAAACATTTGCATTCTACCAACATGGATAAAGTCCCATGTAAGAGCAACTGCATCAGTTATTGTAAAACTTTCCTTCTATTTTACACTAAAAGCCTACTTTTTATATTTTACACACCCATTTTTACAAAACACCCACATCAATTTATCTATTCTACCATTTATTTTATTTAAATACTCATTTTCTCACTTTTTTATTATTATTTTAACTCAAACTCTCTCTCTCCACTCACGAGACTCTCTCTATTCCAAACTTCTCTCTAAAATTCCAATCCAAGCATGGCGCCAATCTATTCCATCTAAAACTCCGATCCAAGCATGGCGAGAAAAACTTTGATCCAAGCACGTCGAGAGAACGCCGATCCAAGTATGGCGAGAAACTTTTCTCTTTAAAACTCCGATCCAAGAACGGCGAGAAGAACTCCAATCCAAGCACGCCGATCCAAGCACCGATAATCACCGATCCGTCACAAGCGCCGATCCACAAGCGCCGATCTACTCTCTCTGTCTTTGTTGGTGTGTCTGTGTGTGGGTGTGTTTGGTTTTGTGATGTCTGTGGTTGATTTTGTTGTTGATTTTGTGGTTGCTTTTTGATTTTGTGTTTGCAGGAGTGTGTGTATCAGAGGAAGAAGCAGATGATGAGGGCACTGGTTTTGCAGATGGAGAAGAGAGAGAAAAAAAGGAGCGAAATTAGAAAATTTTAAAATAATGTATAAAAGAGTTATAGTAACTGTGCATATATGCACGGTTACTGTAGCTTTTGTGCATTTATGTGCAATTTTACACCCACTAATGTGGGAGTTTTTTTGGTCAAAATGTGTAAAATGAGTTGCTTTTTGTATATTGCAAGATTATCCATGAACTGATGCGGTTGCTCTAACAAACTTCGAGAGAACTTGATGGCTTGGTCTAGATTTTTGAATCATGCGTTGAACTTATAAGTCACCACAAAAGTGGT
The DNA here is from genome assembly GCF_002906115.3 of Quercus suber. NCBI lineage: Eukaryota > Viridiplantae > Streptophyta > Magnoliopsida > Fagales > Fagaceae > Quercus > Quercus suber. The sequence goes on along the minus strand of NW_027069722.1, from coordinate 573,828 downwards.
GAGTTTTTTTTTTTTTTTTTTTTTTTTTTGTCACTTATAGTCTATCACGTAGGACAATTGTGACAAAGTGTGTAATACTAGAATTTTTGATATTAAAATCACATTCTTGGTGCCCAAAATAAATGATATGATAATGGTACACATTCTTTTTAGACAAGGCTCCACTATTTTTTTTTTTTTTGAAATATTTACCTATGATAATTTTTAGTCAAGCCTTATTTTATAACAAAAAAAAAGTTCTACCTAACTTTAGTTTACCTTAATTTTTTCTTTCCATAAAAAGTAAAACAACATTTTTTCTACCAACTTTTTTTTTTTAGAGGAATTTTTTTCTACCAACCAAACCATACGTGGTGGAGAATATATTATTGGTTCAACAAAACTTAAGCAACAATACAATTATTGGTATGACTCATATGAGACCATGACCTAGGAACCATAGGCTCCTTTGTTCTTTTGTTTTTTAGTGAACACGAGTTTTAGTTTTAGCAAAAAAGAAAAAAAGAAAAAAAGAAAAAAAAAGAAGGGTATGATTAACATGAGAAATAGAAAACGTAGACTAAGGATCCATTTCAGGTCTGTTTATTTTATTGAAATTGAAAACTTTTTGCTGAAAGTATTGTAGATAAAGGTAAACGTTAGTTGAAATAGTATAGTGAGATCTATGAATAGTATTAAAAAGTGCAGTGAAACCCATAAATAGTAGCAAAAATAAGCTGAATAGTAAAATAAGTTGGCAAAAAATAAGCTAGCCAAACAAACACTAAAGAGAGCATTATTATTAGTCACCACTCCTAATCCATCTTTAGAGGATCATATTATATAAGAAGGGCATAAATATAGCTTGATAGTAGCATGGTTTAAAAAATAATAATAATAATACAAGTACCACTTGCTTTCACACAATTTTACCACAAGTCACTTATAGTCTGGCACATAGGACAATTGTGACAAAGTGTGTAATACTAGAACTTTTGTTATTTTTTGATACAAGATAGAAATTCTACTCTAACTCAATCTAAATGTATATGTGTGTAAAATTTCTTCCTAGAGACTTGCATTTTGGTCCATGCCCCCTCCCCACACCCCACAAGTACTTGTACTTGTGGAGTGACCATCGCACCAAACATTTTTATTATTAAAATCACATTCTTGGTGCCCAAAAGAAATGATATGATAATGGTACACATCTTTTAAGACAAGGCTCCACTATTTATTTTTTTTGAAATATTTACCTATGATAGTTTTTAGTCTTGCCTTATTTTATAACAAAAAAAAGTTCTACCTGACTTTAGTTTACCTTAATTTTTTCTGTCCATTAAAAATAAAAGAGCATTTTTCTACCAACTTTTTTTTTGAGGAAAATTTTTTCTACTAACCTAACGATACGTGGTGGAGAATATATTATTGGTTTAACAAAACTTAAGCAACAGTACAATTATTGGTATGACTCATATGAGAACATGATCTAAGAACCATAGTGGAAGACCCTTTTGAACTAGTGGAAGAAGAAATGGCCAAAGAAGAAAAAACAAGTACGGAATAGTGGAAGACCCCTTTGAACTATGTGTAGGAGGTCATGTGGGCTTTTTGGTCCTTCTCTTTTGTTCTGGTTTTCTCTTCTATTTTCTCCCCAATTTGGCGAGAGAACATTTTGGTGGGCTTGAGGAGAACACCAACCAAACACCTCACCAAACATCTCTTTTCTATCATCCCTAAATCCACCAAACCTAACGGACCTTTATGAGTGAAAATAAGGAGGATAGAAAATGGGGGAGAGGTGTGTTTGGTTGGGAGGGAAAAATGGGGAATAAAATAGTAGGTTTGGCAGTTTTCTCTATGGCCCACCAAAACTCATAAAGGTGGGCCACATAAATGGCCAAAGAAGAAAACACAAATACGAAATAGTGGAAGACTCTTTGAACTATGCCTAGGAGTTCGAGTGGGCTTTTTGGTCCTTCTCTTTTGTTCCAGTTTTCTCTTCTATTTTCTCTCCAATTTTGGGAGATAGCATTTTGGTGGGCACACCTAGGCCCCACAAATTTTCCCTTTTTAAAATTCACCTAACCAAACACTCCAAAAAGCATTTCATCTCCTCTCTTTTCCATCATCCCTAAAATCCACCAAACCAAACGGACTCTTATGACTGAAAATGGTGAGGATAAAAAATGGGGGAAAGGTATGTTTGGTTGGGAGGGAAAATTAGGGAATAAAATAATGGGGTCCGACAATTTTCTCCTTAGGCCCACCAAAACTCTATCTTTTGAAATTGGGAAGAAAATATAAACAAGTTTTGCTTTTTTTGGAAAAAATTACCCCTAGCCCCACAATCATTTTTGAAATTTTTTTTCTTCTTTTCTTCTTTCCTTTTTTGTATTTTTTTTAATCTTGTCTCATTCATATCTTTATCACTTTATTTTATTTTTTATTTTGGGTTCTTGAATTTCTTGCATGTGTGTGATATATATATATATATATGTGTGTGTGTGTGTGTGTTAAATGAAGAGCTCATTTGTATACAATTTTTCAATAAAAATTAGGACGTGTTACTTTTTGTTTTATATAATAAGACATAATGGTAAATTTATACCAACTCTATTTTTTATCCTCACTTTTCTTCTCAACAAAACAAATGTGTTTTTTTATCTTTCCACTTTTTCATTCTCACATCCAAACACATATAAGAGAAAACTAAATTTCTTCTATCTTCTTACTTTTCCACCTCTCTAACCAAATGGACCATTAATCCTTAAATTTGAAATAATTTCTAAACCTATAAAATTTTAAAAATCTATATGACATACTTAAATATTTATGGATTTGGAATTAGGGCATTTAAAACCCATCACTTTAAAATTCAAATCCAAATTCAAGTATCCAAACACAACCTTAAGGAGGAATACGTAGTGAGGTGGGCAAATTACTTTTAACTATGAGTGAATATGGGAAAAGAAAGTAGGGGAAAATTTCTTTTAACTATGAGTGAATATGGGAAAAGAAAGTAGGGGATCTGATTATTTTCTCTTTTTTCATGAGTAATATTATCTAAATAAAGCATCTATTTAGAAGTGAACTACCTATGACAATTACACTAATTTTGGTTACTAGTCATTTAGACTATGTATGTATTGCATGATCTAAACAATCTATGCAACAAAAATAACAAAGCTATTACTAATTTCACTACAAAAGATTTTATAATTGAGATAATTAATTATGCCATTTCATTTTTAAAATAGAGATTCTCATTAAAAAAAATTGCAGATTGCTAATCTCTCTTCTCAGTCTCTGTGGTAACTGCACTAATTGATTCTTCTTGCAGAGATTGTATTATAGACTTCACAGTCTATGACACGAGGACTCGGCTTTAAGAAGCTTTGAGGTCCAAAACAAATTCTTCCCAAAATGCGAGAATTAATCATATTGCATTATTGCTCTAGACCAATTGGTCATGTACTCGGTTATAATTGTGAGATATATCATTACCAGAAAGTTGCGTCAAATCCCAGTTCCCATCGTGCTCCTATCTCGTCGCAAAGTACTTTGAAACTTGAAAGCATATTGCAATATGACCAAGACCAGCCCCACTTCTTTTCGTCACTCTTACCTTTTCTTTCTTTCTATACACAGGGGCTGTGACTGTGAGTCATGCTTTATTTACTTTTCAGCAATAGTGATAAAAAGCTGTATAAAAGTTTTGTCTTAGCTGAAGGCTTGTAAAATAGTATACAAGTGTATCACGTGTATGGTATATTCCCGTGATCACGTCCCGCTGCACAATTACTTTACGCTATGTTACAGTAAACTTTACTAAATAAAACAAAATGTTCGGGGCACTAATTCTTATACCCAAATTCACTATGTCAGCTTTTGATTGCATTTCAAAACTTTCACAAGAGTCTACTGTCTACTACATATAATTGAAAAAACTGAAATCTAATCAAAAGTTGACACGTAAGAAAGACGTGAATTTGAGTGTCGGAAAAGGTGTAATACTCACAGACTAATATATATATATATATATTCAGTCCTTGAATCAAAGAAGCTTTTATCATTGCGCACTCCTCTTTGAAACAATTATTTATCAAGGGTGCATTGAACTTCTTCGCAGCTTCAAGCCTTCAAGAATGGATTCAACACCAACTGAAGTAGTTGTGTTCGAGTTTGGTCCATATTTCCGGGCATACAAAAATGGTAGAGTAGAGAGATTCTTTGGCACCGACACGGTTCCTTCATCAAATAATTCTGATCATGCTGTCTCTTCCAAAGACGTTCTAATCGATCAAGAAACCGGCTTATCAGCACGTATTTTCATTCCTAGCACCATTAAACCAGGCCAAAAGCTTCCTCTCTTAGTGTACTATCACGGCGGGGCCTTTCTAGTTGGATCACCATTCTGTCCCACATATCACAATTATATGACTTCTCTTGTAGCCGAAGCTAATATAATCACAGTCTCTGTTGATTATAGACTAGCCCCTGAGCACCATATCCCCATAGCTTATGAAGATTCATGGGCTGCACTTCATTGGGTAGCAAAACACTATAACAATGAAGGCCCAGAACCAGAAGGCTGGCTGAGTGACCATGCAGATTTCCAGCGAGTTTTTCTGGCTGGAGATAGTGCTGGAGGCAATATAGTGTATAACATGGCAGCTCGAGCTGGAATTGAAGACTTGGCTGGCATGAAAATATTAGGGGCTTGTTTAGTCCATCCCTATTTTGGAAGGAAAGATTGTGAAGTGGACAATTATTGGCTTTTTGTGTGTCCTAATACAAGTGGAATCAATGATCCAAGAATAAACCCAGCTATGGATTCAAGGTTGTCGAGCCTCGGGTGCACCAGGGTGCTAATTTGTGTTGCAGAGAAGGATGTGTTGAAAGAGAGGGGGTTGCTCTTTTGTGAGACATTAAGGAAGAGTGGTTGGGATGGAGAGGTGCAGATTGTAGAGACAGAAGGAGAAGAGCATGTGTTCCATTTGTTCAACCCAGATTGTGAGAAGGCAGTGATCTTGTTGAAAAGGTTGGCTTCTTTCTTTAACCAAGACAGGGCTAATTAACTAAGCTATAGCTAGCTAATTGTGATGGTTTTACAATAGGAATTATGTGTTGGGTTATTCATTCTCTTTGCTATGAAACATTCTAATCTGAGTCATTAATGTGATTAGAGAAATGAGAAGTATGTAGAGTTTGATGACACCATTAATGTGTGTTGATGTTTTGTTCTAAGTATTTATGTTCAAGTAGTAGGGTGTAAGAGTACCATCATGGCTGGATTAATAAAATACTGCTGTTTAAGCTAGCAGAGTGTATATATAGTCCCAAAAAAATGAATCTTTCTTCATCTCTTCCCCTTTGCCTTCTTTTCATAATAAATGCATGATGTGAAGATGGATATCCTCTCCAAACACTTCTTTTAAAGTAAACAGAGTTATTCTTGATCTTTGTCTTTGATATAATGTTAAATTACTGATTGTTCCAAAAACTTAAATTACTAAGATATAGTAAATTTATTCATTTAATCATACACTTTTAACATATTTTTTCAATTAGGTTTGAAGTTTCATGTAGCAGGGAATTGGTTGTTTAGTAGTCTGTACTTGGTGTGTAATTACACAAAAAGTACACACAAGTTTGGTATGAACTATGAACTAATAATGGTGACTTAGAACGTTCTGATTAGGGAGTCAAGTTCGGGGTCTTGTTTTGAATGAAAGACACTGTGATCAATAAAAGGCCCCATTGGTCAGTTGATAGTTGTAGTCTAGAATCTCTCTATCAGGACCTGATCAAAGAGGTTGGGTCAAACAAGGCTAGGCTTACTTGGACCGAACCCGTTTGACCAATCCTTTGGCCTACCTATTTTAGGCCTACACAATTTTTCCCCTCCAATGATAATTGAAAGTGTGTGGACTCAATTATGATAGGGCCGGATGATGAATGGTATTTTTTTTGTTTTTGTTTTTAGAGTCTTGTAGGACTGTTTGATAAGAGTATTTAAATATAATTTTTTGTTTTGCAATTTATAATATGGTGGGTTCCATACTTGAATTTATCGTTTGACTAATATTTTTTAAATACAATTTTTAAAAGAGAAATGCTACATCCATAACATTTTTACAATATTTTCACAACAAATCATGGGTGGTTAGTTATTATTGGTTTAAATTTGAATTTAGCACTAAGATTACTTTTTTAACCTAACAATAACAATTAATAACAACCTGCCACTTATGATTTATTGTAAAAATATTATAAAAATATTGTGGACATATCATTTCTCTTTTCAAAAAACTGTATCTTATTTTCCTGATTTAGAACAGGATTTTAAAATCGGCTTAAGGATTTTGAAAATAGTTTTAGATACAGAAAATGTTTTTAATGGCATAATTGTAAATAAATTGAAAACAATAGACCCTACATATTTGTCCAAACTCTTTTATCTCTTAAATTAATGAGCTTATCTTTATCACAAAAAGAATTTTCACACTTCAAATTTGAAAAATATCATTAAAAAAAAAAGTACATGATGAGCTTTATTCCCTTATATCCACCAAAAAAAAAAAAGTAATCTACAAATTCTAAGAGCTACTTAAATTTTTTTTTTTTTTAAATCTCAAAAATAGAAATGGTCTCCCAAAAAATTATTTTTTGTTTTTAGTATTTTGAAAATTGTTCTTAAAAGTGGAAGCCAAACACGTATAATATAAAAATTATTATCTGAAAAATAGTTTCAAGTTCAATTTTTTGAAAATTGTTTTTATACTGTTTTGAAAACAAAAACAAAAATCCTCATACCAATCAGGTCCATATGGTGACTTTAGATATGTATTAAACTTTCTATACTCTTGCAAGTAGAAGTCATTGTAATGCAATTCTCCGCCCAACTACAAGATGCTATCCTATTTAGAAAATTCAAACGCTTAGATAATATATTTTAATACATTATTTTTTAAATAAAAATATACAAATTTTCAAAAATATTTGCATTAGTTTAAATTCTAGCAAAAAGAAGAATATTGACTTATAATATAAAATAGAAAATAGTAAGTAAGGGAATTTATTTATTAATTTTTTAAAGAGTATTTGGGATATCCCAAAATAAAATAGAGAACTAATAATTTGGGATTGAGGGAGTAGGGATCAATCCAGGATTTCATGTTAGGGGGCCCAACTATAAGTCCAAAAAAAAAAAAAACTAAAATCTTCAAATAAGTATCCATATTGTATTAAAAAATTATAAACCAAGACAAATATACAGAATTATTGTTTCTTAATATATTAAGATGCAATTATCTAAAAAAAAAAAAAACTATTTTTTTTGCATCTTTATTTGTTGCCTATTACTTATTGTTGCCCCACTATTTACAAACAATGAAAGTGTCAATCACTAAACAATATTATATTTTCTCTATGGACTCTTTTGTCTCTCTATAGCTTTATTCTAAGGTTTTGAATTTCGTTCTGGAGATCATTCCACAAAATATTTTGGTACTTGTATATATCGGTGCATTGCTTCGAAATAACACACATGATATATATAGGTTTTTATTTATTTATTTATTCAAACACTAAATAGTCAAAGTGTCAAACACCAAACTATATTATATTTTCTTTACAGACTCTTCTCTCTTTATATATTATAGTATTATTCTAAGATTATGAATTTTGTTCTGAAGATCATTCCACGGAATATTTCACGTATACAAATATATATAAGTTTTTATTTATTTATTTAAATCTTAATAAAATAAAATAGATTGGTTATAAAATATTATATATAAATTTTGGTACTTTTGTAAATAAGCAAACACCTTTAGGTATTTCCAAAGTAGATCTTTCCAAGAAGTTTTGATCTGAATTGTTAATATGTGTGATAGTTTTTTTTTTTTACTTTGATTTTGTAAAAAAAACAAAAGTCGTTTGTGACATATCCCAGTTGGGATGATGAATTGTTTTGTTTACAAAGGTTTCAACTTCCAAGAAATCGTAGTTGATTATTTATATATGTTTACGTAACACTCTTGCCCTTTTGAGCATTTTCTTGTCAGTTCACATTTGTGTTTGTTTTGTGTTTTAACCAAGAAATTACACATTTTTTTTCAAGAATTCTCAATATTAATCTGCTAAAAGTCTGAGACTTTGCTAATTTTGCTAATGTTAAGATTGATGGATTTTGTTGGAACTGTATTAGCTGTCTTGCTGAGCTTTACTCAGTTCATGAGTTGTTAGTGATGATTTTGTTTACTTGATCTCAAGGGAAAATCAAGCTGTCATTTGGTTTACCTGAATCTTGTACAGCATCTCTGTTGTGTAAATTGGTTTTAGATTTGCAGATTAAGGTATCTGATCACCTTGGCTGTCACGATTCTTTGTGTTTTCAGAACCTCTAAGTAATGCATTTGTAGCTTCATCATGAGAGATTGAGAGTGCTTACATTTATTTACAGTTGCTTTGATTATATAAGATATCAATCTTTAGTTATAAAACCAGTTCTCAACAATTTTGGTCTGACTTTTTTGGGGCTGGGGAGGGGGGATGAAATCCTTCTATTTATCAGTTTTGTGTTGATACCTATGACTACACATTCTGTATGATGAAGAGCAATCCAGTTGGGCTCCCTCATCTATATCCTGCCATAGTACCCAAGTCATTCTTCAAATGCTTTATGTTATCATTTGATGATCTTGAACCTACATGTGATTAACAGAACTAATTCACCCTATTCTGTGCATAAAAATTCATCAAATTAATTGTTCCAAGTTTTACATGCTTCATTTTGTTGCTTACTTATCTTTTCTAGTATTTTCTCAAAGTAACACGTGGCCATGCATGTATTGCACAAGCCACTGGCCCCTCACCAGCAAATTTATATTACTCATGGGATTGCACTCAAGGGTGTTTAAACTAGACAACTGGAAAGTACAAACTTCCTTTTGGATCTGCCAAAATATGATTTTCTACCTTAGAAAAGCAGCGACTGTGATTCTGTTGAAATAAGAAATATCGGAGGTCAACTGCTGCATTCGGTTTGGTCTGCTTGTACAGGGGTTGGACCAGGAGTGGAAGCGACTTGACCAATTTAACTTCTTTTCACTGTGTCTTTGTCTGGCTCCGTTATCTTCATTTATTTATTTATTTATTTTCACATCCTTGGTTTCACGCTCTGCTCTCTCCAGCCTCTATCTTTAAGGCCATGTTTGGGTTTTTTTTTTTTATCACTCATCACTCCTCTCTCAATTTCTGTCACTCATCGCTCATCACTTAGAACACCTTACCCCATTTGGTATCATTACTTATTACTCATCACTCAATATTTTTCACACGGTTTGTGGACCCCATACTTGTCATTTAGTGCAGCATTTTTTTTTCAAGTACCCAAACTCACCGAACCCAGTAAAAAAAAAAAAAAAAAAAAAAAAACCAGAACTGAAGTCCGAACCCAGTGAAAAAAAAAAAAAAAAAAAAAACCCAGAATTGAAGACCGAACTAGGAGAAGAAAGGAAAAAAAAATTGGTCAAAAGTTGCGGCTGAGTGGATCCCCATGTGTGTTTAATTACAAAAATGTCATTGAGTTATGAGTTATGGAAACTGAAAACAGGCAAAATGTGTTTTCAATTTCCATAACTTATAACTCAAAAATCAGAGAATTGAGTGATGAAAACAGAGTTATTGTGCAGCCAAACAATCTTTTTGCTATGGGTCTCACAATTTTTAAGTTATGAGTTATGAAAACAGAGAATTTAGTTATGAAAATAAAAAATCCAAACACCCCCTCATTCTCTAGCTCTCTCTCGACTTTCTTTAATTTTTATTTTCCTGAATTTGGTTTGTATGTAACTGTGGGTTTAATGGGTTTTTAGTTTTTTATTTTTTTGGATTAAGTTGGGCTTTGGGCTGGTTGGAGGGGGCTGATTAATGGGGTCAGCTATTAAAAAGACAAAAAAAACATAATAATTTTTTTTTTTGGGCCATGGGGCCTGACCCCCATTGAGAGTCTCTGTGAGGGAGTATTAAATTTTTTATGGATTCGGGGTTTTCTATAAATGGATTTAACTAAAAAAAAATAAAGGAAAAATAAAGGGGAAAATAGGTAACTGATTTTTTTTTTCCTCTAACTATCTAGTTAGTAGTTAAGGATTTGAAACTATATTTTTTACTAGCATCTTGAGTTTATGAAACTCGATTTTGGCCTATAAATCGAGTCTCAGGGACTCAATTTTCATTGTCTAATCACATCCAATGTGGCATATATTTCCACGTGGTGATTACATGGAAATCGAGTCTTAGAAACTCGATTTATAAGCTTTATAAAAGAAAAGCCTAGAACCTAGAGGAACATATCAAAGAAGAACCCAGAAAAAAAAAAAAAAAAAAAAAAAAAAAAAAAAAAAGGCAGAGAGAAGAAAGAGAGAAGAACCCAAAACATCAAAACCCAGGCCGCGCACCTCAGAGAAGAACCTAGGCGGTGCGCGACCCACCCAGGTGGTGCGCGGCCTACGCCTGGCCCAAGTCGCCTCTCCTATCTGATCTGATTCTTTCTCCCTCTAATCTGCTGTGTTTCTGATTTCTTAAATTTTATTTCTCCCTCTGATCTGATTGTTGTGTTTCTGAATTTCTTAAATTTATTTTTATTTTTATTTTTATTTTTTTTGTGTATTTCGGCTTGTACGAGAGACTTGAGACTTCAAATTTTTTAAAATTATTTTGGTTTATAAATCGAGTTTTAGAGACTCAATTTTCAGCTAAGAAAAAAATGCCACATCAGACCATGGAAATCGAGTCTCTGAAACTCGATTTATAAGCCAAAATCGAGTCTCTTAGACTCGAGATGTTAGTAAAAAATATAGTTTCAAATTCTTAACTACTAACTAGATAGTTAGAAAAAAAAAATTAGTTACCTATTTTCCCCAAAAATAAAGCTACAAAATACTCTAAAGTGCATTGCATCTGTTTCTCAAAAAAAAAAAAAAAAAAAATCATTGCATCTAACATGAGTTAGAGTTACACGCAATGTAGAAGTCCTCTAACCAATATTGGTCCTACTCAAAGGAAAATGCCCTGAACGTCCTTCTACATGATATTTCCTTGACATCAATGTTTGGACTATTTCTGCTTGAGTGGTTCTTTGCTAATCAAAAAAGAAAGATTTTTAAAGTCTCTCTAAAGCATATTCCAATCAATAACAAAATACATTGTGTCGTTTTCATTGATCAAGTATAACAATGAACTTGTGGTGTGACTGTGATAGAACCGTTTGCCCTTTCTCTTGTATGTGTATTTGTTTCTAAAAAAAAAGTATAACAACAACTTGCTAGTAACCTTTGATCAGTTTTATTATATCATTATTATTATTATTATTACTTAATAGTTACAATGAGAGAACAAAATTTGAATCATGAACATCTCTATTAGAAATACAAGGAGGTATCAACCAAACTATAAGGCTCTTAACATTACTACTTATTAATACTACTTTTAAAAATTGTGACCTTTGATTAGATGTTCTTAATAGGAATTTGACCCCTCATCTGCTTTAAACTTAATGTAGCAAAGAAAGGAAAAAAGCATAGCAACTAGCCTTAAGTAAGTAGGATTATAAATTAATGAACCAAACCGTTTATGAGCACTATAGTTTAAGTTTGAGAAGAATTTGTTTATATCTGTTTATTTAGTAAGTGAGTTAAGTTCAAGTTCATGTTTAGGTTCAATTATTAAATGAGTCAAGTTTAAATATAATAATGTGTTTGTAAACACATGGGTAAACATAAGGATCAATTTAAGTATATATCAAATTATATAATTATATGTATAAATGTATAAATATGTGAGTTTGTAAATAAGTTATCAAATTATTATTTGTAATTTATTGATAATATGAACGGTCTATTTTTTAGTAAAAATTGTGTATATTTTTTAACAATACAAAGTTAGTGAATCCAATTTTTATAATTTCATAAAATAAAATCATTCCATCAAGTAACTCAAATAATATAATATAGATTATAATTTTTCTATTAATTATTAGCATAGATTTGTGAAGAGATTACAAATTTTATTAATGATATTTACTATATATGGGAATAATAATTTAGCTTATAAACAAACTCAAACTTATTTGACAATAAATGAATAAATGTTGAACATATAATCTAGTTTGTTGTTGAGTTTGAACTCGAGTCATATTCGAAATAAGATCAAATGCACAATCTTGAATTTTTAATACTTAACTCCACTCAACCCTATAAACAAATAGGTGCCAAATTATTAAGTTTCCTCAAACATGGGCACTACTATATTAAATCATCCTGCTTCCAAATTTTGTGAAATGCTTTATTTTTCCTTAGAAGAACATTTTTAGTATAATATACAACTAATGTCCCAAAAAATTCTCTGTTACACATGCCCATATAACATTAAATTATAAATAAGTTTTTTCTTATTTGGTTTGGTCCTTGTTTTATTTATATATATATATATGTATGTATGTATTATGTATATGTATATAATTTGATAGTTAAAATGGGCAAAAAGAATTTAAATCTTAATGTCTTCGTTGAAAATGCTGAAGTTGATAGTAGAGTTTTAATACTCTTGACAATTTGCCCCCAATCTCACCCACTTGACATTTAGGTGGGGTGAGGGGGAACTAAATCATAACTTTCCTTCCCTCTAATCTTCCTCGTTGAAAACACTAAAGTTGATAGTAGAGTTTTAATACTTTTGACAATTTGCCCCCAATCTCACCCAGTTGACATTTAGGTGGGGGAGGGGGAACTAAATCATAACTTTTGTTCCCTCTAATTTTCCTCTACCCAATAAAACAATTCAAGGACAAGACAAGCAAGGAGAAGGAAAAAAAGAACAGAATACCTATCAATTGTGTGGTTGAGAATAGCTCAAGCATATGAGAAAGTAAATCAATCTTGGGCCCTTGGCTTGATTATGAGAAAACAGAGATGCATGTTTTTTAGTTGAAAATTTAGCGCGTGTTCCATGTGATATCAGTACAAGGCAATCTGATATTGCAGATTCCTTGCAGGTATAAGGTGTATGAGGTTATGTACGCTGGACCATGAATGTTTGAGAGTTTTTTATTTTTATTTTTTTGAATGACCATTTTTGAGAGAGTTGTTAGTGATATTTTTACAGGCATCATATACACCAAAATGGATGTTGAGGAGAATGTGAATTCGCTCATACTAAATACCCCCTCGATATAATCATAAAAACTTTAACATCAAATTAGAAAATACGTATGCGGAGTTCTACAAGCTATTTGTGGCACTAGATGCTGTTCTTTAAGTTCTTATTTCAAGATTTAGCTATATGACTTTTTTTTTCATGAGATGAAAATGTATTTTTAGTTTAATATAGCCAAATGACTGAATCTTAAGAAGAAAATTTAACGAATATCACCTAAATATTGTACCCCAAATCAGAATGGATGGGAGTTCCTGGAACCGCAACTTCTATATATATCTGCTATCAACAATTTTCATAATGGTTGCAATAAGCAATTAATTAATACAACCTCATAGAAAAAACGATGAATTTAACTGGAAATCAGCAAAGTGGATTTGGTATTTGTTACGTCTAAAGTCATCAAATTGTTTATATAAAGCATTATGATTTAACAACAAAAAGCTGTAATAGATCTAAAAAGCTCATTCAATCATGCTAAATAGAGATCTTATCTTCATTGATCAAATCAAACAACGACATCTTTAATAGATTTGTTCACCACTTTCTGAATTATCTGTCTCTTTCTTTCATTGAACAAACCTCAAGCAGAGTAACCATAACCAAATAGAAACTAATTATTTTTCAATTGAAATACCCCTAATGAGGCTATTGAAAGAGAGACAGATATAGAATAGAACCATTTCAAGCCTGACCCTGATTGATGAAAGAAACAATCCTTTTGAGCATGGCAACACTATTTTCACAAGTTGAGTTCGTCAAATGGAACACATGGTACTCTCCTTGTGCTTCCATGACCTCCACAACCCCTCTGTATCCATTTTTACCCAATAACTCACTGTAATACCAACCCCTATCCTTGAAGATGTCCTTCTCAGCAATACAAATTAGCACTCTCTTACACCCCAAACTCCCTAGTTTTGGATCCGTACCTGGGTTTATATACGGGTCATCAACGCCACTCGTTGCTGGACATGTAAATCGCCACAAAGCTTCAACCTTTCTTCTCTTCTCAGCGTCAGTATCTTCCCCACCAATTGGTTCTTTGCCCCAAAAATATGAATGCACTAAAACAATCCCATCAAGCTTAACACCAGCAAGTCCTTCTAATCCAACCCTCAACCCCATGTGATGAGCAATGTTAGCCCCAGCACTGTCCCCAGCAAAAAACAAACTTTCAAAATCTGCATGGTTTTTCAACCAGTCATCAGGACCTTTTCCATCAGCATGAGACGCAACCCATTTAAGCGCAGCCCATGAATCATCGTAAGCAATAGGAACAGGGTGTTCTGGGGCTCTCCTATATTCAACAGAGACCGCAACAACATTGGCTTCAGCCACAAACGAGTTCAAGTAGTTGTGGTACTGTGGATACGATCTCTATGCCTGTAAATCGCTCTATTCGACCATCTTTGTAGATCTTAAAAAAAGGAGGGTATTCATGGGCTATTTCAGTACTGTTGCTTGAATCCATAGCAAGAGAAGAAGGAGAAGAAGAAGCAGCTACAATTTGGAGAGTGGGTTTTCTATGATTTATGGAAGACAAAAGGGAAAAGTTTTTATGTAGGGGAGAAAATTTTGCGACAGTGTGTGGGCGGAGCTCAGCAGGCAACCGAGGGATTAAAAATTTGTCGAGAGAGAGATATGGTGAGAGAAAGATAAGGTGATTGAATGGTTCATATTATACCCTTCAAATTTTCAATGAAAAATTGGTAAAGACTTTTTTTTTAGCATTATAAAGAGTGGATATGTAATTTAAGAAATTAATGGTAATAGATTTTTTGTTAGAATTTCTTGAAACTTTAGATGATAAAGTAATTATAAGTTAATCTATTCTTAAATTTTATCTTTTGATTAGAGAAAATATATCCTAATAATTAATTATCATTATAAAGATAAGATATAAATATAAATTAATTTAACAATTAACGAGAGTGTATCTCTGAAAAGAGGAGATAATCACCTCGCATAACCAATTTTTTCTAAATCTAAACTCAACTATTCTATTACATGATATATGATATTATTATAGGCCCCTTCCTTTAGAACTACCAGTCAGTTTCACAATTGACAAAAATTATAATTATAAGTATCTTTCAGCTTTTTGTATGTATGTGTGTGTTTTTTATGGTTGGCTAGTGTCTAATTTATGATATGCGTTACATGTAGCTATCTTTACTGTTTTTTTTTTTTTTAATACTCCCTCCGTCCCATTTTTTTTTTGGTCCTATTTAAAAAGTCAAACTTTTTAAGAGAATATTATTTATTGTCTTGTCTACTTTTTAAAAATGTATAAGTTTCTAAAACTACCCTTAAAAAAATTTATCAAAAAATTGAATTAGTAAATTAATAGGGGTATAATAAAAACATTAGTAAATTATTTACTTTTATTTTTAGAAACAGAACAATATTTTTGGACATCTCAAAATGGAATAAAGGACAAAAAAAGTGGGACGGAGGGAGTATTATTTTTCAGAGAGGCAAGTGTTAATTTTGTGAGACGGCTTACATGCAGAGTTATGTAATAATTATTTCATGAGTTCCAATTAGCTTAACTAATAAAGTATTTTATAGTCGAATAAGAGATTTGAGGTTTAATCCCCACCTAGGAATGGACTTAGGTGGGCCCTCTCCCAGATCCATTTTTTTTTTTTTAGTTTATTAAATATTTCATTTTTATAGTTGGGCCCCCCTTCCAAAACCTTAGACCCCCCTTCTCTTCAATAAGCTTAGCTACCCTCAACCTAATAGCAGCTATCCAATCCAAAAGCTTAACAAAAACAATAAAAACATTCATAATAGTGATTGCATTTTAGTAAAAAAAAAAAAAAAAAGACTATTTTACCACCAAAAAATCATGTGTTAACTAAAATTTTTGCAACTACAGTAAACTAGTATAAATACCAATTGACTATAGCAAGAGTTGTTAAAAATAAAATTAAATACAATATTTTATTGAGATTATATCTCTTCCTTCAATTAAAAACTCAAATTCTCTCTCTTCTTATATAATTTTAAATGAGTTGTTTATGTTATTTTAAAAGAAGTGATAAAAAAAATAGAACAATTAATATTGAATGTATTGTAAAATGAGGTGGTAAAATAGATAAAATAACTTTTTGAGGTGCTAAAAGCTAAAATTTTTAGCACCACCACTGTAATTGCTCTAACTTCAATAAAAAAAATCCTAGCCAACTTAGTATTAAAAAGACATTATTTTGTTTTTGTTTTGGTTGGTAAATGATTGCATTTTAATGTATTTAGAAACAACAATTTTTAGTATTTATAATTTTTTTTTAATACTATATGGATGCCTATTTGGAGTTTTTTTTTTTTTTTTTCCCTTTATACTCCGGTTTCCGCTAGTTTAAAATTCTAGGTCCGTAACCTCACCTATACCAAACACCAGTTTTAGTCTAAAATAAAGAATAATCACCAAAAGCAGACTTCACAAGTTGAAATATCTCTAAGAAAAAAAAAAGATAATGATAATGGTTATTATTAAGAAAACCTTATTATCATGATTGTGTTTGTATATGTAACATATTATTTTATAAAAGAAAATGTGATGTACCAAAATTCTAATGGAAGGTTTAAATATAGAATAAAGTTTAAACTTAATTATATATATATATATATTAGAATAATAATGTGTAAAATTGTAGGTTTTCAAAAGCTTATATGGCACAATACATCAACTAAAAGTGAAATGAACACAAATTTATTTATTTATTTTACTAAGCTATGTTTTTTATATATATATATATTATATTATAGATTATAGATAAGATATCTTTTTCAACTAAGGAAGAGAATGATGATTTTTTTTTTTTTAAGTAGCTAGAATAAGCTAAAAATGAATTATATGATTCACTTGGAATTTATCCATGTTGGCGAGGATCACAAACTTTTATATAGTAGAATTTATATCCGTAAGTAAATATATCAAAGCTTGTTTTGATTGGATTATGTTATTACTTATGTAAAGATGCACATAACACATCAGTCATGACATATGGGCGTGGTTTGCTAAGTTGTTAATATTTGTTAACTAAACAAACCTTTTATTGAATGTTGAAAAAAAAAATTTGTATATATTGCTTCAATAATTGAAGCTTTCGATAGGAAGTAGCGGCAGGAACCCAATTTTAACGTAAAAAAGGTAATTTGTCAACAACATGTCATTTGTGGGGGGCGTCACTCATGATACAACCAGGGTAAGGATATTAGAGTAAATCATTGGGGGAATGGGCAGAATGGCTCTGTGTGGGGGGAGTAAATAGTAAGTTAGGCTACGTGTTTAAGAATTAAGAAAAATAGCATCTCGAGTTTTAGAAACTCGAGATCCATATTAAAAATCGAGTCTCAAAGACTTGTTTTGCGAGTGTTTTGCTGGTGAAAATGCCACACGAATCTCGAGTTTTAAAAACTCGAGTTCTATGCAAAATAATTTTTAGTGCGATCACCCCTATAGTGGCGTTTTTAAGTCCTATAGTGACGTTTTAAAGCCCTATAGCGGCGTTTTTCTGCAAAATTTTTTTTGTAAGTACCTATGCTATGTTCAAGGAGCCCTATAGTGGCGTTTTTAAGCTCTATAGTGACGTTTTATAGCGCTATAGCAGCGTTTTCCTGTAAATTTTTTTTCTAAGTGTCATACAGTGAGCCCTATAGATCTATAGTGATGTTTTTAAGTCCCTATAGCGGCGTTTTTCGGAACTCGAGTCTTTAAAACTCAATTTTTACTTGAATTTTTTTCTGCCTCGGAGCATTCCATTTACAAAGTAAGACTTAAAAACTCGAGTTTTATCATGGAACTTGAGTTTTAGACACTCGAGACGCTACTTTTCAACATTGTTTTGAAACGTGACAACTATCTAAATTTTTTTATTTTTATTGTTAAATGGAAATAAAATCCGTAAATCATTTATTCAGAACTTTATCATTCCAGTTATACCCCATGAACAAGAATGATCCCATTCATTACTTTCCAAATTACAGACACACCAAAGTTTAGAGCATTCACAGCAGTGTCGTTATAATACTATATTGCTAAAATTTAGCACTACATACACACACAAAAAAAAAAAAAAAAAAAAAAAAATCCTACAGTAATGGAGCCATAGTTAAAAATTTTAGATGAATTGCTACAGTGCACATCTATTTATAGATGTGCACTGTAGTTAGAGCAAAACAAAAAAATTAATTTTTTATTTTACATTCACACTACTTAATCTATTTTTTATTTTTCTTGCTTTCTCTCCTCTCTCATATCTCTCTCCTCTCCATCTATTCTTTCTTCCTGCTAGAACATTCTCAAACCCTCTCTCTCTGGCCTCCATGGATGAAACCTTCAAGTAGTGCCTCCTTCTCTCATGGCACAGTCACCACCACCAATGGTGGTGGTGATTTCTTATCTTTCTATCTCTCAAACCCAACCCAAATGTCTTCGATCTCCTTTCTAAACCACCGGTCCTGAAAAGCTGAAGCCACGGACACACACAGCGGTGGTTCCTCTATTCTACACAAGAGAAAAGGATTATCAAAAAAAAGAAAGAAGAAGAGTACATGAGAAAGGAATTTACCCCTTTTATAATCTATCTCTGAATTTTCAACAATGGATTTTGGGTCTTGTTCTTCTGGGTTTCACTTTTGCTCTGTTTTCCGATTTGGCTGTGTTGATTTGTCTGCTTTCTTTTTTTTTTTTTTTTTTTTTCTTCTTCATTGGTTTTGATGGGCACGGCGGGTTGGGTTGTGGTTGTGTAGTGATTTTTATGGAATTGATGGTTGTTGCGGTGGTGTGTTGGTAGTTGAATGAAATATTATTTTATTATAGATGTTTTTGTGGGTAGTGGGATATATTATTTTATAGTAAGAGATATATTATTTTATTGTGATGTTTATATTATTTTATTGTTTTGAAAGCTAAAATAGATCTACTGATGCAGCATATGTGTAGGTAAAATAGATAAAATGACTTTTTGTGTAGCTAAATAGCTAAAATTTTAGATTCACTACTGTGAATGCTCTTACTTGTACAATTGTGAATGGTTAAAAAAAAAGTTATAAGTCTATATAATTAGTACTTGACAAAAAATGTCTATTACTCACAATCACACAAATTAATATATGCAATTTTTTTATTATTGAAACCTGTGAAATTGAATGTGCAATATCCTTAAAAAGTTAAAACTATTCTAAACCCTAAAACCAAAACTGTAAGTAAAAACAAAAACAAAAGCCAAAGAAATTTTAAGAAAAAAAAAAGTTTCTTTTTTTCTCTAGAGCATTCACAACAAACTTCTAAAAAATATAGTTTTTAACAACTCAAAATATTACTTTATCTTTTTTAACAACTCACTTTACAATACACTCAACATTAAATGTTCTATTTTAGCATACAATACATTAAAATAATATAAATACTGACGAAGCGTAAGTTCGTCAATGAAATTGGTCAAATGGAAGCAATCCCCAGCCTGTATGAACGTACTCCCAAAGGTGGTCACCAGTGTGGTGCCTGCCACAAAGCCTCCGATGCCAAAGTTAGTATAAGAAGCTCTCTTAGGAATAAACAATGTAATCTGAACAGAATGAAAGAGATCTCTTAGTGTATATCCATGTATGTGTACCTTGTTCTTGGCAATGTGCGGGCTTTATATATGTTCTCATGGCTTCTAGTCGTAGGAGTAGTTATGGAGGTCTTAATGCTCCTCTTGGTAACGTCTAGTGCTATGTAATGTGGCTTCAATGTGCTCCAACGGTTCATACAGTTGGCCTTGTAATCGTTCTGGGTTTAATTGACTGCATTGAATGGCCTGGCTGTCTTCTTCAGTAGCATGGATAATCACTTCGTCTGGCCTGAGGGTGTCCTCGTCTATATTGATGGGATCGTCCATGTGAGACGGACTCGTCAGTCCCGTCAGCTGCCCCCCGATTCTGTCTTCGTCGTGTCATGACGATCATAGAATGTGAAGCGTTACAAGTTGCAAATGACTTTTGGGGTTTTGCTCCATATTAAGTGGGAAGTGGCGGCGCTTCACAGATCGTGGCATACATGGCACATGCTGACTGGTGGAGTTAATGCTCCAACTAGTGGGACTATTGGGTTTCTCGTCGGTCTTTCCGTTTTTCAAGCCTTTGTTTTTAAACTCTTCCTCTCCTCATTTTTTCTTTTCACTTATCGAAAATCTTCAATCATTACTTCTCCTCTGTTAGCCTTCTTCTACTATCCTTCTTTGAATTGGTGTGCTGTTTGGCAATGCTTCCTTGGTCCGCCATTGTTCAAGGTATGTTCTCTTTCTTTTCTCGCTTTTTCTTTCGTCGTTTTGCTGTGGTAGTGTTTTTGATTTCCTTCTTTTCCTTTCCTTTTTCTTTCTATTTGTTTTCGATCTTCCCGGGGTTTAGTTGTATTGTTCTTCCCTGTGCTTCTTTTTGGATTTTTTATGGTTAGTAACTTTGAGGTTAGAGTTGCTTGCCCCTCAGTTTCTTTTCTTTTCGCACGTTTATGGGGGTCTTTAAGCACTTTTCCAGGTCTTGAAAGCTTTGATTTTTAGGGTAGCGGTCTGAGTGTGGTATTGACTGAATTGTTGCCTCTGATACGATAATCAATTGACTGGTTCGAGGGTCAGGAGAGAGGGAAAAAGATGATGTCTGAAGTTAGGTCTAGCGATCTCGAGATGGGTTATTGTCTAGCGGCGATCCAGTGGAAAGGGATACTGCTGTCTCTAGTCCTCAGGTGGTTAGGGCTTTTCATGCTCTTGAGGAGGTCTATGGGTTGGACGCTGAAACGGTGAGTAGATTCAAGGATAGGTTTCAATTTTCGGAGAGGGTTCGCGTTCGTCAGCCTAGTGATAAGGATAGAGCTTGTCACTTTTTTCTAGGTGAGGTGTGCTTCTACGAGACTGCCTTCACTTGTGGACTTAGATTTCCCATCCATCCCTTCCTGATGGAGCTTTTAAATCATTTTGGGATTGCTCCTTGGCAGCTAATGCCCAATTCATGGAGGATAGTGGTTAACTGTATAGAAATATGGGTGGCTGCTAATAGGGATATGATCAAGGTAGGTGAGCTCGTCCACCTATATCGTTTGAAAGAATCCAAAGAATATGGATACTATGAGTTGGTACCTTAGGAGAGGAGGACCAGGATTGTTAGAGGGTTACCTTCGTCCTTCAGGTACTAGAAATCAAGATTTTTCTTTATGTCCAGGAATGATTTTGAGACCCCCTCCAGCCAGGATTGGGCTGACATTCTGAGGTTGCTTCATCGATGGGGAACCCCGACTTTAGGTGCGTCAGTATTTCTTTTTGTTGTTTTTGTTCTGCTGCATTCATTTTTACCATCACTAACCTCTTAATCCTTTCTCTTTCACAGTGAAGAGACAACCTAGACTTAAGGGCAGGTATAAGGCACGGGTTGAGCAGGCAATCGAGTACGCCAAGACAATTAAGAGCTTGGACGACTTGGTAAATCCGCGGACTCTTGCCTTCTACCATCTTGGTCCGGACCCATCTTCCTTCATCTTGCGTAACGTTGAGATTGAAGGAAAAAAGAGTAAGTGTTGAACTCGTCAGAACCAGTTTTTTTTTTTTTTTTGTGCAAGAATAGTAATTAAGAAAAAGGATAAAAGCTTCTTAAGAGTTAAGTCAACTTTTAACCTTATTTCAAAAGCAAACCTTAGGGGCTAGATTATTTTTTTTGTCACTCAATTTCCGTCACTCATCACTCATCACTTTAAAATACAAAAGTGTTTGGCACCATCACTCACTTCTCATCACTCAATATTTTCACACTAATTTGTGGGCCCCATACCTGTCACCCGATGCAGCTTTCTTTTTTTCCTCTCTTTTCTTTTCTTTTTCTAGTACCCAACTCACCAAAGAAAAAAAAAAAAAAAAAAAGAAACCCAGAACATGAAACCGAACCAAGTGAAAGAAGAAGGCTAAAAAAAGAAAAAAAGAAAAAAGAAACCCAAAACATGAAGACCGAACCCAAAAAAAAAAAAAAAAAAAAAAAAACCAGAACATGAAGACCGAACTAGTGAAAGAAGAAGAAAAAAAAAAAGAAAAAAAAATGAAGAAACCCAGAACATGAAGACCGAACCAGTGAAAAAAAAAAAAAAAAAAAAAAACAAACAAACAAACATCGAATAGCCAACCCAAGAGAAGAGAGAAAAAAAAAGTCAAAGGTGTGGCTGAGTGGGTCCCTCATGTGTGTTTAATTACAAAAATGTCATTGAGTTATGAGTTATGAAAAACTGAAAACAGTCAAAAAATGTGTTTTCAAATCTCCATAACTCATAACTCAAAAATCAGAGAATTGAGTGATCGAAACAAAGTTATAGAAACAGAGTTATCTGCAGCCAAACGGATATTGAGCTATGGTTCCACCATTTTTGAGTTAAGAGTTATGAAACTAAGAATTTGAGTTATGGAAACAAGCCAACCAAACAGCCTCTTATTTCTTTCTTTCAATTTTCCAAAATAAATAATAAAAAAAGTTTCCATCTTTCCCTGTAATTTTTTTCTTTAACCTTTTTTTTTTTTTTTTTTTTAAATCTCTTATAAGTTTAGCCCATGACAAGCAAAAGAAAAGAAAAGAGATAAAGATATAAGACCAAATGATGCCCTACTAAGGTCATTCACAATAAAGTAGTCAAAATAACTAAAAATTTATTTTAGCACCAATACACAAAAAATACCCCAACTTTAATGTCCTTTTTTCTCTTTTTAGTTTTTGTAGTGTTTATTTTGTAGGATATGTTATCTTATTGTGCTATTTGACGGGGACTGACAAGTCCGTCTCACATGGGAGATCCCATCAATATAGACAAGGACACCCTCAGGCCAGACGAAGTGATTATCCACACTATTGACGAGACAGCCAAGCCATTCAATGCAGCCAATTAAACCTAGAACGGTTACAAGGCCAATTGTATGAACCATTGGAGCACATTGAAGCCACATTACACAGCACTAGACGTTACCAAGAGGAGCATTATTGCCAGAGGAACATATATAAAGCCTGCACATTGCCAGAACAAGGTACACATACATGGATATACACTGAGAGATCTCTTTCATTCTGTTCAAATTACATTGTTTATTCCCAAGAGAGCTTCTTATACTGACTTTGCCATCAGAGTTTTGTGGCAGGCACCACACCGGTGACCACCTTTGGGAGTACGTTCATACGGGCTGGAATTGCTTCCATATGACCAATTTCACTGACAAACTTACGCTTCGTCAATTTGGCGCCTTTTGTGAGGATGACATTTTCGTGTTCAGACTCTAAAAGTAATTCCAATCAACTGTTACTTTCAGATGGAGTCCAATCAAGATTCTGCATCCTTAGCCCAACAGGTTCAGGCTCTCGCAGCTGCTGTCGAAGAACTCATCAGCAAAATCAGGAAATGAAACTACGGCTTCAACAAGAGGAGAATCGATCCAAAAACAACATTGAGGACGAGGGAAATAGCCACAGAAGGAGTGACCATCAAAGGCCTACTACTCTAGTAGAACAAAATTAAGATATTCTTCAGGAGATGAGGAAGGAGATGACGAGTTGAGAAATGCCATCAGGAGAAGAACAGACCAGAGCATGGGCAGATTGGTAAGGGCAACAGACTCGCCTCACAGCAGCGGTCTTAGGATGCCCCGATACCGTCGAAGTTTCGACTGCCACAACTTAAGCCATTTGACGGGCTCAAGGATCCATAGGATCACCTCAACACCTTCAAAACGACACTAGGGCTTTAGCAGCCCCCTTACGAGATATTGTGTCGTTCCTTTCCTACCACCTTTAAAGGAGCTGCAAGGGAATGGTTCACCAAGCTGCCTAGCTCGTCCATTGACAACTTCGAGCAGTTGAGCAACACCTTCCTGCATCACTTCATTGGAGGACAATGTCCGAAGAGGTTAGTCGACCACTTACTCACCATTAGGCAAGGAGAGAAGGAAACCCTGAGGTCGTACATGAAATGCTTCACTCGAGAGACACTGGAGGTAGATGAGGCCGACAATAAGGTACAGTTGACAACCTTCAAAGTGGGACTCGGATCCAAGGAGTTCGTTGCATCACTGGCAAAAAATCCCCCAACGACGATGGCCGAGATGCTCCTGAAAGCACAGAAGTACATGAATGTTGAAGACGCCTTAGCAGTCATAAGGGACATAGAGAAACTAGGAGACAAAGGAAGGAAGGATGGCAAGCGCAAGAGACAAAAGAGGGATCGTCAGGATCGTCGGATCAATGACAAGAACAAAAGAAAAAACGATAAAACCCCAAAAAGGGTAAAATTTACCCCTCTTGTTATGCCTGTTGACAAAATTTGAACGCAGATTAAGGATGAACACTACCTTAAATGGCCGCGGCCATTGCATTCATCTCCTAATGTCTGCGATAAGAATAAGTATTGCCGATTTCACAAGGATCATGCCCATTACACAAAAGATTGTCAGGACCTAAAGGAACAAATAGAGGAGTTGATACGGAAGGGGAAATTGCAGAAGTTTATGAAGAAGAGAAAGTACAACAAATTTCAAGACGGAAATAAGAGCCAGCATAAGTCCTCGTTCAGGGGCGATGACTGTCAATTCCAACCCCCTTAGAATGTGATCGGGGAAATACAGACGATCACGGGGGGCCCATCACCGGGGGATCATTCAGGTCCCTTAAGAAAGCATATCAATGACAGGTGAACAACGTCCATATGACACCCCTGTTGAAGCAGAGACGAACTGAATAGGACATGACTTTCAGCAAAGAAGATGTTAGGGGAGTGAAACAGCCTCACAACGACCCCTTGGTCATAATGCTCACCATAGAAGGATTCAACACCAAAAGGATCCTCGTGGACAATGGTAGCTCCACTGATATCATCTACTTCCCTGCATTCCAGCAATTGAAACTGGATCCAAAAAGACTGCGTCAATTCGATTTCCCCCTCGTCAGTTTCAGTGGTGACAGGGTATATCCCAAAGGCATAGTGACGTTGATAGTAACAAGGGGGACTTACCTTAGGCAGCTAACCCGTCAGATAGACTTCTTGGTGGTAGATTGCCCATCATCTTATAATGTGATTATTGGGAGGGCCACACTCAATAAATGGAAGGCAGCTGCGTCCACCTATTGCTTGAAAGTGAAGTTCCCAACGAACAACGGAGTTGGAGAAATAAAAGGGAACCAGGTCCTAGCCAGAGAATGCAATTAGGCCGTCTTGGCTGCGAAGGAAAATCACACATGGACGATTGAAGAGAAAGCAGAAGACAAAAGGAAGCCTTGGAAACAGTGGTACTAGACAAAGGAGATGCAACCAAGACGATGAGGATAGGAGCGACACTAAGTCCCGAGATGAAATCAAGGCTCGTCTAGTTCCTAAGAGAGAACCAAAATGTCTTCGCCTGGAACCATGAAGACATGCCAGGCATATCCTTAGGAGTCACTCAACACAAGTTGGACGTAGACCCAGAAAGGAAGCCTGTCAAGCAGAAACGAAGAGTTTTTGCTCCAAAACGAGATCAAGCGGTTACAGATGAAGTTAACAAATTATTGACGGTAGGGTTCATCCGAGAAGTATATTATCCCGATTGGCTGGCAAACATCGTCCTCATGAAAAAAGCAAATGGGAAGTGGAGAATGTGTGTGGACTTCACGAACCTAAATAAAGCGTGCCCGAAGAATAGTTTTCCTCTACCAAGGATAGACCAGCTTATAGATTCTACTGCTGGACATAAGTTGTTGACATTCATGGACGCCTTCTCAGGATACAACCAGATAAAAATGGCTGACGAAAATCAAGAGAAGATTACTTTCATCACAAGCCAGGTGCTCTATTGCTATAAGGTAATGTCTTTTGGGCTAAAGAATGCAGGAGCTACTTACCAGAGGTTAGTGAACAAAATAGTTAGCAAACAAATCGGTAAGAATATGGAAGTTTATGTGGATGATATGCTCGTCAAGAGTAAGGAAGAACTCGCCCACCTAGATGGCCTGAAGGAGACGTTTGCCACCCTCAAACAATACCCGATGAAACTGAATCCTAGTAAGTGTGTCTTTGGTGTAGCCTCAAGCAAATTCTTGGGATTCATGGTGTCCTAAAGAGGAATAGAAGCAAACCCGGAGAAGGTGCAAGCCATAATCAACATGGCATCACCCAAGACCGTCAAGGAAGTTCAAAAGCTCACAGGAAGAATTGCAGTTCTTAACAGGTTTGTCTCTAGAACGACGGACAAGTGCCTCTCCTTCTTCAAGACTTTGAAACAGGCATTCAACTGGACAGACGAAAGCGAAGCAGCATTTCAGGAACTAAAGCGTTACTTGAGCAACCCACCCCTCCTGAGTCCTTCAAAAGAAGGGGAAAACCTGTATTTGTACTTGGCAGTATCAAATACGGTCGTGAATGCAGCTCTGATTCGAGTAGAAGACAAGAAACAACTCCCAGTGTACTGCATCAGCCAACCTTTCCAGGGGGCTGAGTCCAAGTATCAAAGATTGAGAAGATTGCATTTGCGTTAATAGTGGACTCCCGAAAACTAAGACAATATTTCCAAGCAAATCTCATCTTGGTGATGACAGACCAGCCTATCAAAAAGTCCATGAACAAGCCTGAAGCAGCTGGAAGAATGGTCCAATGGGCAATTGAACTCAGCCAATTTGACACCGAGTACCATCCTAAGACAGTCATTAAGGCACAAGCCCTGGTGGACTTCATTGTCGAGTTCACTTCCCCGGATGAAGACAAGCTCACCAATAAGGCTGAGAAATGGATGATATAGACAAACGGTTCGTCAGCTCGAAAAAAGGGGGGAGTAGGGGTCATTATAGTCACCCCAGATGGAGAAGTACTAAAGTATGGAGTTCAGCTAAAATTTTCGGCCACAAACAACGAGGCTGAATATGAAGGGATTCTGACGGGATTAAGACTCGAAAAGGTGCTTGGGGCTAAGAACTTGTTAGTCCAAAATGATTCAAAACTGGTAATTGGGCAGATCCAGGGAGAATACGAAGCAAAGGAAGAGAGAATGCAGAAGTATCTTAGGCTGACGAAACGTTTGGCTCAAGAGTTCGATGAAGTAGAATTTGTACAGATACCGAGGAGCCAGAATATAGAGGCAGATGAAGTCTCGAAGATAGCCTCGTCAGAAGAAGGTACGACAAGTGTGGACTTGATGATGGAAATCCAAAAGAACCCTAGCATTGAAGAATTTCCAATGTTCGCAATCCAGAGCACAAACAACTGGATGACACACATTGTATCCTTCCTCTAGGATGGACACCTCCCTCCGAATACAAACAAGGCCAGGAAGATTAAGAAAAGGGTAGCCAAATTCATAATCCTCAACGACACCCTATACAAGAGAGGCTTCTCCATGCCCTACTTGAAGTGTGTTAATGGAGAAGAAGCTAGGTACATCCTGGAAGAGATACATGAAGGAATTTGTGGGGACCATGCTGGCCTTAGATCCCTGGTAAGCAAGGTTATCCGAACAGGTTATTTCTGGCCTACTATGCAGGTGGATGCAATGGAGTTCGTCAAGAGATGTGACAAGTGTCAACGGTTCGGGAATGTCCAACGACTTCCAGTAGAAAAACTGACAATGATAACGTCCCCATGGCCATTTGCACAATGGGGAATCGACATTGTTGGCCCATTGCCCCTAGGAAAATGTCAGGTAANTTTTTTTTTTTTTTTTTTTTTTCTTTGGTGAGTTTGGGTACTAGAAAAAGAAAAGAAAAGAGAGGAAAAAAAGAAAGCTGCATCGGGTGACAGGTATGGGGCCCACAAATAGTGTGAAAAATATTGAGTGATGAGAAGTGAGTGATGGTGCCAAACAACTTTTGTATTTTAAAGTGATGAGTGATGAGTGACGGAAATTGAGTGACAAAAAAAATAATCTAGCCCCTAAGGTTTGCTTTTGAAATAAGGTTAAAAGTTGACTTAACTCTTAAGAAGCTTTTTATCCTTTTTCTTAATTACTATTCTTGCACAAATCCTACAATAAGAGGCTTTTTTTTTTTTTTTTTTTTTGTGTGCATAGGCAGCTGAACAGCCTGAGCCAATGCAAGTCCCCATTTTTATGGTTTGGTGAAAAAGTAAAATTCAATTAACTGTTTGTGGGTCTTATTATAATTTTTGTTTAAAATGTCAAGTTCCTTTTGCTATAGTATTTTGTGCAAAAATATAAATTAGTTAATTTTATTTAGTTTAAGAAAAAAAATTAAATAAGTTATTCTCAGACAAACACTAAAAAAGATTTACCTAAATAAAGTCAAACAATTTCAATTTTAATATATGTCATATATTATAGATAATATACATTTTCAATTAAGGAAGAAAAATATGAAATTTTTTAACAACTAGAATAAGCTAAAAAGGATTTATATGATTTACTTGGATTCTATTTGTATTGGTGAGGGCAAACCTTGATATAATAAATTTTATATCCATAAGAGCATTCACATCAACTTATGCATAATTTTTTTGTCTTTTTTAGCTAATTATTTTTCAAAACACCCACATTTTATTATCTATTTTATATTCTATTTCATTGAAATATTATTTTTTTACACAAATTTTTATTATTTCTCCCAAATCTACTCTCTCTCTCTCTCTCTCTCTCTACCAATCCCTAACCTCCTCAGTCCTTAGTCTTCGCGGCTTGAGCATGAGCAGGTGGCAAGACTAGTTGGTGAAGCCACTGTTGGTTCTTCTTACAACACCACATGTTTTGATCCTTGAGCTTAACCAAATCCACTTGATTGAAAATGTTTTACTGTTGCTAGCAGAACCGGTGGTATTGGACCCATCCTTGTTGGTTGATTGGTGTAGCAGGAAGAAAGTGATATAGTGAGGGAGAGAGAGAGAGAGAGCAAATCGTGGTGGGGAGAAAAAGATATGTTAAAATATTGATTTTCCTAAGCTAGTGCCTCTCAAATTTGGACTAGAACTATAGCAAAATCTCATTTTGCCTCACTAGTTAATATGACGTGGGTATTTTTTGAGTTGTATTGGCTAAATTTTAGTATTTCTGAGCCAATGCAGGTCCCCATTTTTATGGTTTGGTGAAAAAGTAAAATTCAATTAACTGTTTGTGGGTCTTATTATAATTTTTGTTTAAAATGTCAAGTTCCTTTTGCTATAGTATTTTGAGCAAAAATATAAATTAGTTAATTTTATTTAATTTAAGAAAAAAAAAAGTTATTCTCAGACAAACAATAAAAAAGATTTACCTAAATAAAGTCAAACAATTTCAATTTTACTATATGTCATATATTATAGATAATATACATTTTCAATTAAGGAAGAAAAAGATGAAATTTTTTAACAACTAGAATAAGCTAAAAAGGATTTATATGATTTACTTGGATTCTATTTGTATTGGTGAGGACAAACCTTGATATAATAAATTTTATATCCATAAGAGCATTCACATCAACTTATGCATACTTTTTTTTGTCTTTTTTAGCTAATTATTTTTCAAAACACCCACATTTTATTATCTATTTTATATTCTATTTCATTGAAATATTATTTTTTTACACACATTTTTATTATTTCTCCCAAATCTACTCTCTCTCTCTCTCTCTCTCTTTCTCTCTCTCTCTCTCTCTCTCTACCAATCCCTAACCTCCTCAGTCCTCAGTCTTCGCGGCTTGAGCATGAGCAGGTGGCAAGACTAGCTAGTGAAGCCACTGTTGGTTCTTCTTACAACACCACATGTTTTGGTCCTGGAGCTTAACCAAATCCACTTGATTGAAAATGTTTTACTGTTGCTAGCAGAACCGATGGTATTGGACCCATCCTTGTTGGTTGATTGGTGTAGCAAGAAGAAAGTGATATAGTGAGGGAGAGAGAGAGAGAGCAAATCGTGGTGGGGAAAAAAAGATATGTTAAAATATTGATTTTCCTAAGCTAGTGCCTCTCAAATTTGGACTAGAACTATAGCAAAATCTCATTTTGCCTCACTAGTTAATATGACGTGGGTATTTTTTGAGTTGTATTGGCTAAATTTTAGTATTCATGTTATTTTAAATTTAAACAAGTTGATGTGAATGCTCTAAATAAATATACCAAAACATATTTTGATTGGATTATGTTACCAGTTATGTAATTAAAGATACACATGGTATGCATAAAACGAGAAGTTTGGTATTCATATATGATACATATAACTCACACATCAGTTCATGCTCATTCAAATTTATGCTTATTGATGATGTCGAAAAATCACCAATGAGTCACACGATACTCGCACACTCGAAATGTCACCTGCATAACAAAAAGAGAAGACCTACAAAGAGCACCGGTGTGGTGTCGGCCAAGTACTCTCCGAATGTCAAGTTAGAACTTCTCACAATTCTAGAGTGCTAAAGAGGGGTTAATTGTGCATATTTTGATTTGTGAGGGTATTGGGGCTTTTATAGTAGTCAAATGTTGACCTCTTTTCCTTGGAGTTGAAGTCCTTTCCTTATAGGAATCCTCTTAAGTAGTCCTAAACGTGATGGACAAGTCTTTTCCTTATAAAGAAGATCTTCATTAATGCACGCAGCTTCTAAAATCCTCTTTGCGCTAGGATTCCATTTACTTTAGGATTCTATGGCTTGCGCCGCAAGTATTTCTCATCTAGGGTTTCTGGCTGCCACATGGATAATTGATCCGTCTATGTTGTGTCTGTTCATGATGGCTCCATCCACAACAGGTCTTGCACGCAATGGACCCGTCCTTCATTGGCCCATAGATGAGGAATCGTCAGGCCCACTTCATGGGAATCTGTCAACCTATATTTTTCCTCTTCACTTATCCTCTCATGTAATCAAATATGCAAATTGCTTACCCCATCTCAACCTAACTTTTTGAGGTAGAGATATTTCTATTTATTCATAATATATAACTTACATATATATTATTAATTAGGTGAATATGTACTTTGTGTCAATATGACTATAATAAAATGGAGACAAACAATGCAATCTTTCATAATTATAGAAGTTCTTCTACAGACAACAAGTTTTGGTGTCAACTCATTATAAGTCAAAATAAAATAAAAACAAAAATACAAAATTGACCCTCTAACTTTTAGTCTTTTTCATTTCAATCCTCTAATTTTCAGTTTTGTCATTTCAGTCCTCTAACATTCAATTGTTGTCAATTTGGTATTCCGTTAAACTCCAGTTATGTCTTGCCGTTAATTGAGCCAAAATGACGTCGTTTTGGCTCTTTTTTTTTTTTCTTTTTTTTTTTTACGATACTCGCACGCTCGAAATGTCACCTGCACAACAAAAAGAGAAGGCCTACAAAGAGCACCGGTGTGATGTCGGCCAAGTACTCTCCAAAGGTCAAGTTAGAACTTCTCACAACTCTAGAGTGCTAGAGAGGGGTTAATTATGCATACTTTGATTTGTGAGGGTATTGGGGCTTTTATAGTAGTCAAAGGTTGACCTCTTTTCCTTGGAGTTGAAGTCCTTTCGTTATAGGAATCCTCTTAAGTAGTCCTAAACGTGATGGATAAGTCTTTTCCTTATAAGGAAGATCTTCATTAATGTGCGCAGCTTCTGAGATCCTCTTTGCACTAGGATTCCATTTACTTTAGGATTCTATGGCTTGCGCCGCAAGTATTTCTCATCTAGGGTTTCTGGCTGCCACATGGATAATTGATCCGTCTATGTTGTGTCTGTTCATGATGGCTCCGTCCACAACAGGTCTTGCACGCAATGGACTCGTCCTTCATTGGCCCATAGATGAGGAATCATCAGGCCCACTTCATGGGAATCCGTCAACCTATATTTTTCCTCTTCACTTATCCTCTCGTGTAATCAGATATACAAATTGCTTACCCCATCTCAACCTAACTTTTTGAGGTAGAGATATTTCAATTTATTCGTAGTATATAACTTACATATATATTATTAATTAGGTGAATATGTACTTTGTGTCAATATGACTATAATAAAATGGAGACAAACAATGCAATCTTTCATAATTATAGAAGTTCTTCTACGGACAACAAGTTTTGGTGTCAACTCATTATAAGTCAAAATAAAATAAAAACAAAAATAAAAAATTGACCCTCTAACTTTTAGTCTTTTTTATTTCAGTTCTCTAATTTTCAGTTTTGTCATTTCAGTCCTCTAACATTCAATTGTTGTCAATTTGGTATTCCGTTAAACTCCAGTTATGTCTTGCCATTAATTGAGCCAAAACAACGTCGTTTTGGCTCTTTTTTTTTTCTTTTTTTTTTAATAATAAATTCCGGAATTTAAAGAAAATTTTTTAAAAATTGATATTAAAAAGAAAAAGAAAAAATCAAAACTGAGGAATCATTCCACACCCAAATCACTCACGGAAAAAGCTTGTAAATTTCCTACACACTTCTCAAACCAAATCCTCCCCATTGTAAATCCAAAACACAACAACAACAAAACTCCCACTACCACTTTCAAGAAACTAGCTACTCATCAATCTCTCACAAAAAAGTTTCAGCTTTCTTTCCACCATTTCATGCCAAGATTCAATCTTTCAACATCCAATCTCTTCCAACGTCCAAGAACACTCCTAAAACTGAAGAAGACAATGGATTTTACCCTATCCCAACAAAAATCAAACCGCACATGTGGCCGTCTTTAGCAAAACCCATGAAACTACCACACCCACAAAACGCTTCATCCACCCTTTATTCAGCATTCTCCTCCTCATAGTCTTCGCCACCACCATTAGCTTCCACACCATGCTTTGTCGCGCCAACGTCAACCTCAGCCTTAGTGCGTGGTCCTCGTAGAAGAAAACCCATGTCCTCAACTTCAACTCCATGCTCCTCAAATACGCGTCCATTGACATCTTCTAGCCACACGCCAAGCAAGAGATAGAGCAATTGCTAGAGGGCAACTTCACGAGCCAAGGCCGGTACCGAACCTTCATTGCCAACCAGCTTAATCGTTTCCCCAAATTCTCTAAGTCAGGGATTTGGGTGTGGAATAATTTCTCGGTTTTGATTTCAAGTAAGGGGAACGACGTCCCCCTAAATGTTTTTTTTTTCTTTTTTTTTAATATTAGTTTTTTTTTTAATTTTCTTTAAATTTTGAAATTTATTATTTAAAAAAGAAAAAGAAAAAAAAGAGCCAAAGCGACGTTATTTTGGCTCAATCAACTGTAGGACATAACTGGAGTTTAATGGAATACCAAATTGACAACAATTGAAAGTTAGAGGACTGAAATGATAAAACTAAAAGTTAGAGGACTGAAATGAAAAAGATTGAAAATTAGAGGGTCAGTTTTGCATTTTTGCCTAAAATAAAATAAGAATTTACTCAAATTCATCACAACTCAAAACAAGAGTATTACAAAAATTTTGTGAAATTTTACTATCCCTTAAACGTTCTCTATTTATAGGGGGATCAAGTTCAAACTTGTTTCTCCCCATTATTTTAAAAGTAATTATTTTTTATGTTAATTTCCCATAAAGAGCCGTAGACAATTCTATATTATTATCATAAGATTATGAAACATTTATTTGATTTAAATAAAGTAATATCATCACTTAAGATGATTCTGAAACGACTGATGGAACCTTTCAAATCGGAATAAGTGAAGCAAGCACCAAATAGATGCACCCACTTAAGCCCAAATGGCTTTTTTCCAGGTTTTTTCAATTAAAATTATTGGCACATCATTGGAGGCAACAGATGTGGTTCTCTCCTTCCTGTGGTTTAGACATTTACTTGATGAACATAACCATATGCATGTTGCCTTCATGCCCAAAGATGTAAGCTGTAAGCCCTTAGCCAGCATCAGTGAGTTCAAGCCAATCTCCATGTTTAATGCACTATTAGTTTGATTGGCTTGAACCAATAGGACTGTATAAGCTTATATATTTTCCCTGAAAGTAATAGCTAGTAATATCATAAAACATTTCTTTGCTTGTTACTAGTTATTAGGGACTGAAAATCCTTTATTTTTACTCGTTTTTCTATTGAATTTTGCAGAACTTACTGTAATTTTCTCACTCAAGTGTGTATTGATGCATTTTGGTATTGCCGATGGTAGGAGTTTTTATTTATTTATTGTTGGTGGCAGGCATGGGTACGTTGTTATTTGGTGGATTTGAGTAGGGCGGTATATATACTATATAGTGTAGTGCAATGTTAGTCATCATTTTTCAGACAAAGTTTCTCTTAATCAGGTTGGAGGGTTCTCTATTATTATCGACTAATAAAACCATTTATATGAATAATTAACTTATTTAAATCAAGTCAAATATGACAAAATCAAGTAGGTCTAAAATTACATATGAATACTCATTTTACTAACCATACGACAAATTAGTGAACTTTCTTAAAAACTAGTTTTGATTAAAATTCTATTGCTTTTTCCCTTCAAACAATCGCAATAATGTTGTAATCCCCCAATGCAAAATTTCCCTCAGTCTATTTTTCTTCCTTTTTTTTTTTTTTTTTTTTTTTTGAGATACAAATACATACATATACAAGAAAAAAGAAATGAGGTTTTAACTTCTAACACAAAAGTACACTACAAATTCCATTAAAAAAGCTATGATAATTTATAAGAGAGAGTGGAGTAAGTTATATAACACACAACACACTTTTTTTTTTTCCTTTTTTTTTAGTTAATGTTCAACAACCTTTTTATTTTTCTATTTCTTTTTTTATTTCCCTTTTCCCTTCCAACAACCATAAATTAATGATATTGCAATTTTTTAATGAAAAATACCTCTTTGTTCTCTTCTTAAATGACAAAGAAAGGTTGTTGAAATCCCCCAAATGACAAACACCTGTTATCTTCTTCTTTCCTTGTTCTTCTAAAGTTTATATAAATTTAGTTTAAGAATTAACACCTTTTTAGATCACCCAGTGAAGGCATGTGTTGGGAGGGTTGAATTGAAGTGAAAAGAAAAAGTTGTTGGTTTTCCATTGTAATTTTAAGCTGTCACATTTAATGAACAAAATATGGAAGCTTCAGTAGCAACAAAATATTTTTCCACTAGGTTAACGAATCTTCTAAAATGTATTCAGGCTAACATAGCAGAAGATGGCATGCAATAATAGTCGTGAGTTTTTGCTACAAAATCACTTATCATGCCTTGCCATCCTTCCAGAATGAAACACTAATAAGTAATAACCCGATTACAAAATGGAAATTCCTAATATCCCATACACAAAAAATCCAAAGTACATAATTCTCACATGGAAAAAGTACTAAAATCACTCTTGCTGGTTGATAAAGGAAGCAAACTTGTTGACCAAATCAACAGCCTTCTCACAATCTGGCTTCAGCAAATGGAAAATATGACCCTCTGCTTCATGCTCCACTGCCTCCACAGTTCCAACCCACCCACTCTTCTTTAACTCCTTATAGTAACACTCACCCACACCTCTTAAATGGTCCTTCTCAGCAAAAATTATCAAAACCCTCTCACACCCAAGCTTGGCCAAATCCTCCAGTGGAGGTTTCAACCTAGGATCCTCCAACCCACCATTTGTTGGACACATGTACAACCACATTTGATCATCCTCCATACCACCAAAGAATGGATGCACCAAAATCACCCCGACAACCTTAATACCCGGTAACCCAATTGACCCGACCCGAACTGCCAAAGTATGAGAAACATTCCCTCCTCCACTATCCCCACCAATGAAGATCCGGTTAAAATCTGCATAGTTGTTCAACCATGACTCCGACCCATTTCTATTAACATGAGATGCGACCCATTGGAGCCCTGCCCATGAGTCCTCGTAACAAGCGGGTATGGGTCGCTCTGGAAAAAGCCCATATTCAATTGAGACTGCTATGGCATTTGCTTTAGAAGCCAATGAGATGAGGTGGTTATGGTAAAGTGGAGAGAAGGCAGACTCGAAGCAAAAGCCACCACCATGGATGTAGAAGAGTAAAGGGAGTTTCTGGGTCGGGTCATGGATCTTGGGTAAGAAAATTCGGGCAGAGATGGAGGGTTCAGTTGAAATAACTACATCTTTGGATTGGACCCCAGTGATTGGATCATCGGAAGGTGGGATCCTTTGGTTTTGAGTCCATTCAAATTTTTCAACCCGGCCATCTTTGTAGACCCGGAAGAAGCGGAATTCATGGGCTATTTCATTGTTGGTCGACTCCATTTGAAAAAGCAAAAGAAGAAGATGATGATGAAGAAGAGTGCAGAAACTTATAAGTGAGAGTTTGGTAAGAGAAGTAAGAAACAAGTGATGAATAAACTAATAGGTTTACCAACAAAAAAGAATAAATTAATAACGGCATTAGTAACAGTAAATTCCATTATTGTATTCTGAACTGTGTTAGAGTTGTTAGGAAAAGTGGTCTATGCGTAGCTACAGTGGTTCTCTTTTTTGTACATTACATGAAAAGCATGTCTTTAAGTTTTTGCATTTTTGTGGGGCGAAGTACACGAGAATTGAGAAGCATGAATATGAATTTGTAGAATTCATGTGATCTCATGCGTTACTAATCCTTTTTTTTTTTTTTGGTAAACATGCGTTACTAATCCTAGCTATGACGTCCACAAGCGAATCGATCATGGCATCACAGACCAGCAAGGTAAAAGAATCTCAGTGCATGTTTACCAAAAGAAAAATTCTTGTGCCACATAAAGTGGCACAACACCACAACTCACCTATGTGGCGAGTTGTGGGTGGTGAAGGGGTGTCTGTGGACCCATATGGGGACACCGCTCCACCAACCACAACTCGCCATATGGGCGAGTTGTGGCCAATGTTGTGTTACTTTATGTGGTACAAGAATTAATCTTACAAAAAGAAAAAAAAAAAAGAAAAGAATATCGGGCATGATGGCCACTTTCTGCGCAATATGTCAAGAATAATATACGTTCATAACGAGTTTTACAAACATTTTTTTATAGATTTTTATTGGTTTTGTACGGCCACTTCACTTATAGAAAATCTATCATGTATTTGCCTCTCTCAAATGGATAGGTCCAACAAGTGTCGGTAGATACATGTAGAAAGTGTTTGGAAAGTGATTAAATGCATCGTATATTATAGTTTTTATCTTATTTTTGTTATTATTTATGAGTCATATTATACTTTTTTGGTACTATTCATGAGTCATACTGTACTATTTAACTGACTTTTAGTTTTGTTTCTATAATACTTTCAGCAAAAAGTTTTTAATTTCAGCTAAATAAACTATTTCCAAACGGATTTGTAATATCACCTCCACTTAAAGCACTTGCATCATAGCACTCACACGACTAAATGTATAATTGTATAAGAGGTAAGTTTTTGCACATCTAACATTAAAAATCACTCATATCAATCTATGTAAACTTGTATAGATTTAGATTGTCACGGTTACTATTTACATGCAAATTGATTTTTTAATATTGCTTTACTCATATACACAAAGAGAAGAGAGAAAGGTATGATTTGAAAAAAGAAATTTAAAAAAAAAATTATATAGATAAAAATAATATTTTAATAAAATGTAGTGTATAATAGATGATGTGATATAAATGTTTTTAAAACATTGTTATGTAAAATAGAAAAAGTAAATTTTTATAATAAAATAAACAGAAATTTTGGACTAACTAATGTGAATGATCGTTACCCTTAACAAATTATTTATAATTTCATTATTTTTAGAAATATATCTCACACGTGGCAAAGATTAAAATGCAAAACTTGAAAACAGACACAAAACACGGAAACAAGGATGCACTAGAACCAAAGGTGTTAATAGTGAGGGACACTAGGGAGATTTGATTGTACATATAAATTGTAATTGTAGGTTGGAAGTACTTGTAAGTTGTAAGATTGAAGATGGTGTTACTACACTTGGAAGAAAAGCCCAACAAAAAAAAGCCCATCCCAAAGCTCGAAGGATCGTCTAAATATTCAAGTGGGCTCAACAGCCATGAGCCAAACAAAGTAGACCTAAACCTTCATCACGAAGTTAATCTTCAACACTCTTTAGGTATCATTGTTGCAATATACTCTTGATGTGATGTATATTATAATAATGTGACACTAAGATTTTTTGTTTATTTTATTTTTTATAATTATTATAATTTAAAATTACAAAATATATCACATCATCTTAATCTTATTACCTTCCTAAACAATTTAATGTTGTATTCTTGTACTAAGATTACATTATAAAAAATTACAATAACGTAATATTACAAGATAATGTAACATTATAGCGAACCAAATGTCCCTTATTATTTCTATTTCCTTTTTATTTAATTTTTTCCTACAAAGTTCAAACAACCACAATAATGTTGAAATCCCGCAAATAACAAAGACTCGTCATATTTTTTTCCTTTTATTTTAAAGTTGGATCCTGTTAATAGGTACTGTTAGAGAATTTCTTAATAGAATATTTTTAAAAAAATTTTATATCACTTTCATAAAAAATACAAAAAATTGACATAAAATAATAAATAAAAATATTTTTTAAATCAATATCTTTAGGATAATCTTTAACTTTTCCCTTTAAAGTTTATGAATACATTTAACCTTTTAGATCAACCCATGAAGGGATATCTTGGGAGTTGAATTGAAATAAAAAGAAAAAAGTTGTTGGATTTCCATTATAATTTTAAGTTGTCATCAATGCATTTAATAAACATAATATGGAATCTTAGTGTAGCAACAAAATATTGGTCCACTAGGTTAAGGAATCTTCAAAAATGTTTTCAGGCCGCTAGTCAAATATAGCATGCAATAATACTTGGAATTTTGGTACAGAATCACTAATCATGCATTGCCATACTTTCAAAATGAAACACTGAAACACTAATGACCCAATTACAAAATCATAATTCCTAATATCCCAAACACAACAAATCCAAAGCACATAATTGTCACAAGGAAAAGTACTGAAATCACTCTTGCTGGTTGATAAAGGAAGCAAACTTGTTCAAATCAACAGCCTTCTCATAATCCGGCTTCAAATCTATTCTTGTACTTTGGATATGCTGGTGCTACTTTGCATATAGTAGTTTTTTGAATATAAATCTTTCTTACCTATCAAAAATTTTTTTTTTTTATGTGTATATATATATATATATATTACGGCATCACTTCATGAAAAAAAAAAATTAGTAAAATTTAGTAGTTTTAACTTTTTTTTTCAAATTTTAGTGGTTCTAGTCTTCTAGAGTTATTTATTTGTCAAGCCTAACTTTGACGCTGCAATCACACACCATGCAAGTATTACAACTATAACATTATACAAGAAATTAGTAGCATATTGTAACTATTTAAAAAAGAAAAAAAAAATTATTATGTAGAGCATATTTATTAAAAGTAATTATTTATAATTTCATAATTTTTAGATATATATCCTACAAATGGCAGAGATTTCAAATACAAACTTTAAAACAGACACAAACACACAATTAGGGAGGGATACAATAGCGAGATTCGTATCTAGTTGGAACTTGGAAGAATGAAGAGAGTCGTGTACTCTACTTCGAACAAAAGCCCATTAAAAAAGAGCCCAACCCAAAGCTCTAAGGATCATCTATATCTAAAAGGGGCTCAATAGCCTAAACCCATAAGCCCAACAAAGTGGACATTAATCCTCCTTCAAGAAAGAAACAAAACGTTTAATCAAAGCTTGTGCCTTCACATAGCGTAGATCCTCAATATGAAAGCAATGCTCTTCTCCTTCATTCTCTACAATCTCTACATTTCCACCCCATCCACTCTTCTTCAATTCCTCATAGTAACTCCAACCCACCTCTCTCAAATGGTCCTTTTGAGCCACAAAAACCAACACTCTCTCACACCCAAGCCTAGCCAGATCCTCTACAGCCGGTTTCAGCTTAGGATCCTGCAACCCACCATTTCCAGGATACATGTACAGCCACATTTTGTCATCATCCGTACCACCAAAATACGGGTGCACCAAAACCGCCCCAACTAGCTTCACACCCGGTAACCCGTCAGACCCGACCCGAGAAGCCAAATAGTGAGAAATATTGCCCCCAGCACTGTCCCCAGCGACAAAAACTCGGTCCAAATCAGCGTGTTCGTTTAGCCACGCCTCGGGTCCATTTCTCTTA
Source organism: Quercus suber (assembly GCF_002906115.3). Taxonomy (NCBI): domain Eukaryota; kingdom Viridiplantae; phylum Streptophyta; class Magnoliopsida; order Fagales; family Fagaceae; genus Quercus; species Quercus suber. Next base: position 533,569 of record NW_027069722.1, on the reverse strand, counting down.
GCGTGGGACGCGACCCACTGGAGCGCAGCCCATGAATCCTCGTAACAAGCTGGGATCGGGTCCTCCGGAGCTAGCCTGTACTCGACCGAGACAGCGATGACGTCAGCCTCGGATGACAACGTTGTTACGTAGTTGTGTAACTTCGGAGAAAACGCAGATTCGAAGCAGAAGCCGCCACCGTGGACATAGAAAAGGACGGGGAGTTTCCGGGTCGGGTCTTGGATCTTGGGTAAGAAAATGCGGGCGGATATAGCGGGTTCGGATGAAACGACGGCGTCCTTGGATTGGACCCCGGTGACTTTGTCGTCAAACGGTGGCGTTTTTTCTGTGGATTGGAATTTTTCAATGTGACCGTTTTTGTGTACCCTGAAGAAGCGGAATTCATGGAGTATTTGGTTTTGGGTGGTTTGAGAGTCCATGTATTGAGATGGGTAATTAGCGTAGAAACGGGTTTTGAATCTGGGTCTTGGGTATGATGAGGGTCTAAGAAAGAGACATTGGAAGTGAGGAAAAGAAGGTCGAAGAAGAAGGAGATTTAAAGAGTTGGCCATAAAGGAAACTTTCATGATTGATAGGTTAATTATTAAAGAGAGACAGAGAGGCACTTTAAGAAAGAGGGTAATATGGGTGTAGATGGAGTATGACTTTGGGCAATAATGTGGATGCCGGTTGGATTTTGATTATGTGATATCAAGTTTGGTTTACGCAAAGGTGGAGGGGTAGGTTAATATTTTTGTATTTGGTTAGTACAAAGAAGAGAGTGAGAGAGAGAGAGAGGATTGCGGCTAGGGTATAGGAAGTGAGAATGGACAATCAGTTCAGGAAAGAGAGGACTGGGTTTTAGGATTTAGAAGAGGACTAATTTGGCAACTCCAGCAGCTGGTTTGCGTGTGCGTGTGTGTGTGTTTTTTCATTTAAATAACATAGGATATTCTTTCTCAAAAAAAAAAAAAAAAAAAAAAAACATAGGATATTTGAAATTTTGAAACACATTAAAATTTGAAGCACTTTTAAATAACATAGGATATTCTTTCTCAAAAAAAAAAAAAAAAAAAAAAAACATAGGATATTTGAAATTTTGAAACACATTAAAATTTGAAGCACTTTTTTTATTGGAGATAGTATCATCACCAATATATCAATTAGTTTTAATATAAATGAGAATTAAATCTCAGATCTCTTATTCGATAACAAAAAATTTATCAATTGAGTTAATGGGAACCTACTAAAATTTGAAGCAATTAAATGAGCAATTAAATGATTTTGATTAGATAATAACAGTCACTGCATGTGGGTTCTAATTAACTCAACTGATAAAGTTTCTAATAGTTGTATAAGAGATTTAGGGTTCAATCTATGCCTACACCAAAAACTGATTGATATTTTGGTCTGATGATAAAGAGCCATCATCAAAAGTGGACGCCATATATTGAAACTTTTTTTTAAAAAAAAAAGTCACTTCATACGCGAAAACATATAAAAGTCAATATAAAAAAAAGAAAATAACAATAATAAAAACTAAGGGAAAGCTTTTTTCCCCCTTCGATGACAAATACAATAAGAATTTTAACTTCTAACAGCAAAAACCACAACTACCCTTTCTTCTAAAAATAAATAATAAAAACATAGTGTCTCTATCTATAATTTGTTAGATGCAAAAATAAGAACAAGGTTCTATTTTTGGGAAAAAAAAAATAATGAAAGAAGGCTTGTTTTAAAGAGATGTAAATATTTATTTCTAGAAATATCTATCTTTTTTTTTTTTACTGAATAAATATATATCTTGAATATGCTTTGGTTTCACAAGATTTATAGGTGCGGTGGTCCTTTTCTAATAACCTTGGGTCGGTTAGGTGCAACCCCCAATTTATTTGCATCCTGAATTAGGCATCCCACAATGGAAGGCCCAAAGAAATGGTTGGTGGTGTCATTTATGGTCTTACGGCGGTGTTTTAGCACTAAACTACCTCAAGTTTAGCTCGGCCGTGAAGGTGACCACGCAGCTGAGTCTCCTCTTTTTTCTTTGAGAAACAAACACGCGCATATAATTCTCTTTTGCTTTTTAAAAAATTATCTATTTTTGAGATCATATGTGTAAAATATGTTTTGGTTAATGAGTTACATATGGCATAAGAGAAATCCTCAAGTTAATGTGAACCCCTCTTGCTTGAGTTGGAATTAGAGATTGAAGATTTAATCCACCATTTTATCAAATCAATGTGTGGTTAAAAAATTATTAGAGATTTTGCATATTAGGATTTGGGTTTTATGCCCAAATTGGAGATTTTCTGTTCCAACTATTAATACATTAAATTAATAGCTCAAGAATGTAATAAAATATCTCAATTAAAGGTGTAAAGTGTAAACTCCCAATTTGGTTAGAGCTTGACCAAAGTAAAGAGATTTAACAGAAGAGGAGTTTTAAGCATTAAGTTTATTATGAAAATTATGGGTTTTTCAACCCGGTAAGGGTTTAACTAAATTGGATGAAATAATGTTTAACTAGGACATCTAATTAGGGTTTGGTAACACTAATTGAGAGTAGACATTATATATTTGAGATTAATCAAAGAATTAAAAAGTTAGGTAATGATTTAAATTTGGAGGTTTTGATGTTCTTAAGGTTTTCATGTAAAATTGAAGGTACAAGTATCAAATTAAGATACCTAATTATAAGTTTCAACATCTAAATAGGTAAGAAGATCACAAGTTATGATTAATTTTAATTTATCTTATATTAGTTTAAGAATCTTACTAGTTAATGGATAAATTAAATATTTAGAATTTTAGATTTAAGGTAAGTGGGATTTGCACACTACTTCACATATTTTCCCCATATTTCATGAGTATCCTTAACTTATTGATATCCTCTTTGAATGATATATCATTAATGCTTGTGACCTCTTTTCATATTGTTATTCATAAAACGTGTGGTTACAAATCCTTCCCCTTTAATATATATATTAAACAAAAGTCATCTTCCACTAAACAGAAGACTTTGTTTTTTGAGAAAAGTGATTATTTAGCCTTAATTTTTGAACTATATAACCAAACAACTCCCTTTTCAAACTATGTAGCAAAATATCATTGTTTTGGAACTCGATATTGCTAATGTCAAATTCTGACTGAAACACGACATTAGCAATGTCGAGTTCCAAAACATAGATATTTTGTTAAATATTTTGAAAAGTATGCTATTTGGCTACGTGGTTCAAAAATTAAGGAAGGATATCCATTTTCCCCCTTTGTTAATTTCTTTCTTAATTCACTAATGCGATCTTTCTTAAGAAAAAATAATCACTAATGTGAGGGTTGTATTTGTTTCTTTCTTAATTCATCAACGCAATCTTTCTAAAACTAAATTATTCACTAATGCGATCTTTCTAAAAAAAAAAAAAAATACACTAATGCGAGGGTTGCATATATTATCCAACTACTGTGAGCTCCAAAGATTTCTAAATGCTTTGCATGGTGTTGTAATGCAACTTTTTTCCTTGAACAGTACATCCATCTAATCTCGACTGTATGATGTGTTATTATCCCATCTAGAATCCCTCCACCATTTGCAAATGAAGCTATCCATCCATCTACCCTCTTGTTATGGACAAATCAAGCACACAATATACATAAGTTGAGTTGTATTTCTAGGTCACCTTAATTTATGTCTATGCCAAATCCATTCAATTAAATCCCAAATAAACATTCATTAAATGTAGGTAACAAAAACTTACACCACATAAATATACTAAGAGATAATAATAGATTAGCAAAACTGAAGGTCTTTCTATTTTCTTCTGAAATGTTCTAGTATTAGCTTGTATTTTACATGTCTCACACGAAGCAATAGCAATCAATTACCATAGAAGCAAATACTCAACAATTTCTGTTATCCTTACAATGATCACCAAGATCCTGTTACAAGGTTTTACAGTGAGAAGTTGCAACATATCAATTTGAAGCACAAAACGTTAGATAGGCCAAAGAACCAACTCAATTAGACTACTTCCAACTGTTTAACATTTTCATTGTTTTTACTTAGTCATTGCCGAACAACCAGAGATGAAACTATATAATCAAGACCTAAATTATTTCTCATCCTTTTATTCTATCAGCTAATATTCTCCAAGCTGATGCCTGATATTTCTCTCATCCACTATCCTCATATTCTTACTGGAATTAGATGACTTTATGGGCTATATAATCAGAGTTTGGATTAATTCAGTAGAATTTTAGTAATTGTGAGATATTGCCTAGCTACAAATAGTCATATGATTAGTTGATGAAATGAACTTACAAGAGAAAGATGATCTCTACTTCTCCTTAAATGTAATTACATCAAAAATAGTGAATTGCAGAATTGAAACTCATAATCAGAAGTCAAAATACCTCTAACTTAGTTGCTTTTGGCTGTTGGATATTTTTCTCCACAGTTGTCCTAGAGAGCTTGCCCTTAGCTTGGTAACTTGTAAGAGAATTTTAGCGAAGGATATTGAAACCTGCAACAACAAAGTAAAAAAGGCCAATCACATTTATTTGACATTAAGAAATTTAAGATGGTACAAATCTAATAACTTAGAAATTCCAGCAAAGAAAATTATAAAGAGAACCATATTCAACTCACATAAGCAAATATCTATATACTAATTTCCCATCATAATGAGAATGATATGACAAATTCAACAAACAATTGTCAAAAAATAAAAACCACCTATAGGAAACACAACCAACTAGCAAATGATATAGCTTTAAATCCAATAAACCACTTAAATTTACACTATGCAAACCATCAATAAACCAATTCAAGTTGCATTTTTCAAACATCTCATACACAAAATTGTAAACAGAAAAAGAGAAGTTATGCTCTAACATAGACCTAATCCAATCCCAAAGCAGAGACAGCCAATTAGTCTATTTTGCTTAAGCCCAACAGCTATTATAAGACTAGTTCATTAATATTATTTGCCCTAGGTATATAAGAGTAGTCCTTTATTAGTCTGTGTTATGTTTTGTTTATTATTTTGTATTTAGCATTTTATTATGTTTAAAGCATTTGAACCCATATGACTACATGGTGAAGAAAAGGAACTTTCATGTCTTTTGTCTCTATTGGATTCTATCTCATCATACATACTGGATGATTGGTTGATGAAGAAAATTAACCCCTTTCGGAAAACTTGTAAGAAAAAGTTAAATAATGTTTTGGATGGAAGTGCAAGTGAAAATACTGATAAAAATGTGCATGCATATTCTCAAAACTAATTGAATTTGGTAAAATACATCTCTGAACTATTCACAAGTTCAAAAACTTAGCACCAAATCTTCAAATAAATAAATAAAGAAAAATTATTCCCTTAGGAAAATTTGAGTGTAAGGTGTGTGCGAATAAACATGGAACAGAGTGTACCTGTTTCTTAATGTATAATCTTCAAGGAAACAACCTACAACCTTATATATATAAAACAAAATCATTTGGCATGACAATGGAAAGATGAAAGAGCAATATTGTAATAATAGAGAGAGCAATAAACTTACAGCAACAAAGCATCAGAGAGCCGCAAGCTCTTATGTAACAAGGTATACTTTTGGATGGACACAACAAAAATTAGCATATTTTCAACTTAAAATTAGTTTATTTTCAGCCAACTCTACCCTATTCTTCTCCACTCACCTCCTTTCCCCCTCCATCCAAATGGGCCCTAGGTGTAGTAAAATGATACTCAACTTTCGGGAAAGCAAAATTCAAATTAGAATGGAATCACTTCTTGAAAGTTTTATTCTTGCAGATGCTTGTTTATTGAAAGAATGTATATAATTATTTTTGAATATTTGAATATAAGAGTGCAATTTGTTTTAAAGGAATAATTGATTTTGGAGGATGAAAGCATAGAAACAAAATTTTAATTATACATAATATGGAGCAATCAGCTAAGTGAAGGGAAAGTGAGAGTGAAAAAGAGAGGGCAGTGAAAATTTAAAATGGTATGTTAAAGACATTTTGGGGGTGTTTGGTAGAGTAGTTTGAAAATTGTTGTTTATTATTTTTTGAAATACGTGTGGGTGAAAAAGTGTGTTGAAATGCGTGAAATGCTGTTTAAAAACTAAAAAATGTTGTTTAAAATGCACAACCAAACAGGGCCTTTAGATTCTAGACCTCAAAAATTATTAGTATCTTTTTAAATATTTTTTCAAACACACAACTTTAACTAAAAGTTGCGTAAACTAATGCATGATTAGACAAAAAAATCTTCTCATGAGTCTCTCGCATCAGTCGCATGATTGACTCATATTCAAAATCGGACCAAAAATGTTTTTTATTTTATTTTTTGAGACCTCATAAATTTATTTAGTCTATGGTCAATTATATTCCCCAAAAAGCAGCATTGAGACGCATTGTGGGCTTTATGCCCGAATGAGCCCGTGCATAATTAATGGACAGTAAGTAAATAGCGTATAGCCCATTGATGATGTGTTTTTTTTTTTTTTTTGGGGAATATTTAAAGGATGGGAGACACAAGCAAACGGAACCCTAACCCTAGATCCCAAATCGTAATCGATTTGAGCCTCCACACGCTCTGAAAATTGAAAGTTGTCATCTTTTTATTTTCTGAATCTTCAAAACACAAAACACAAAACACATAACACATGGAGGGGAAAGGGAAAGGTTTGGCGATGCAATTCGAGATCGCTTTATTTACTACAACTTCAAGTTCGAAGGATGGAATACAGGCAGAGTGGCATACCATTAAGGTCCCAGATCCAGAGTGTCCTCCTCCTTCTTCTTCGCCAAATGTAGTAACTACCATCCAGAAACCGCTCCGTCCGTTTAATGAAGTCAAGGTGGCTTGGCCATACAGAGAACATGCAGTCATAGGGTCCCGTCTGTACTCTCTTGGCGGCATGAATCCTGATTCTGAACCTCACGTCGCCGATGTATGTAACCCCGAATTCGCTCGTTTTCTTAAAGTGCGCAGCTTTGACTTTAGCACTCCTGATGATGGTTGGAAACCTGTCTCTACCATGACTTTTCCTAAGAGGTTCGAACCTGCCTGCCTCGTCTTCGACGATAAGTTATATGTGTTTGCTGGCTTTACATCAGACGCATATTCAACAGAACTAGAAGCAAAAGGGCATGGCTGGATGGAGGTTTATGATCCCGATTTAAATACATGGGAACCCTTGCCCAATCCTCCTCCTGAGTTTGGGTTTCCACTCTGTTTTCCTATTCCTATTTATTACGCTGCTCTCGATTCCAAAAAACAGATTCTTGTTGCTCTAAATGAAGGTGCGAGGGTGAAAGCTACATTCTATGTTTATCATGTGATCGATCGATATTGGACAATACTTGAGCCTCGCGGGCGCGAGCTACGTCCTCATTATCCTGACCCGGTTTTCGGAAAACGAAGTATTGTTATTGATAACACTATCTATTGGGGTTTCGTTCTAGAAGGGTATGTCTACGTACAATCTTTCAATATAGATACGGATCTGTACTTCCACGGAAGTTTGGACACTCAGCAATTTCTTCGGGATAGTGAATTTGAATATCCGTGTTGTCCAATGTTACCTTTGCTCCATTTAGCTGATCAGACATTCTGCCTTTTCCTGTTCACCATGGTTGATAAAATGGAATACGATGGTATGGTATATCTTAATTGTATTGTACTTGATATCTCTCTAAATCCATTTAAAGATGAAGATGAGGGCAAGCAACAGTCTAAAGTAGAGTTCCATGAATGTGATAAATTTTGTTTTATGGGGAATTCCAGTAAACAGCTTAATATTTCCCTTGTGTCCGTCCAAAGTTATCCCTTGCGTGATATCTTCTGTCTCTATGATGCTTTGTTGCTGTAAGTTTATTTCTCTCTCTTTCTCTATTGTTACACTTTCCTCCTTCCTCAGTCATTCCAAATGATTTTTGTTATATATATATATATATATATATGAATAACTGTCTGATACAACTCTTGATTTTTTTGGGGATTAATTACTGAATTTTAATAAAGAAACCAGAACCTACAACAGAGAACATAAGCAACTAAGTAGCTGCCCACCAGTTAACAGAGCTCAAGACCAGCAACGGCAAGAAACTGCATAACACAACACACCAGACCAAGTAACACCTATCACCTCTTACACAATCATTTCCGAAGACACAAAAGTTGATGCTCCAATTAGTGGGGCGGAGCTATGCAATCGGGTGGGGGGTTCAAAATTTAGTTTGCAAAAATTAAAGTTCCCCCCCCCCCCCCCCCCCCCCCCCCCTGTTGATTTTGTGATATTGTGGACTAGTTAGCATTGTAGATTTATGTTTCATTATTTTTCATAGAAGCATAGAAAATATTTTATAAAATACTACAAAAGACACAAAAATCTTAAAAACATTTTCAATTGAAATATATTGTAAAATGAAACAAATAACTCCTAAGTATTAAAAAAAAGGCCACCGGTAGCATCCACATTAGTGGAGTCATTAATTTAGCAATATTACTCTATAAAAAGTTACTTTATCTATTTTACCTTCCCACTTTACATTATACTCAACATCAATAGATCTATATTTTTAGCTACTTAATTAAAATAATAATAATAAATCATTAAAAAGCAGTGTGAACACAATCAAAAGAGATTTTTTTTTATATTAAAAAGCAATAATAACACAACAATTTAATAATAATAATAATAATAATAATAATAATTGTAGGGTCAGGATTTGTGGCCCAAGCCCAAAACAATAAATTTGTAGAGTATGGGTGAAAGAGCTAGGTTAAGTATTGGATTGACAACAATGAATCACCACTTTTAAACACAAGCCAACATGACTTTACACGTAAAACCTGAAAATTCGAAGAGCTATCTTATTGTTTATCTGATGAACAAAGGTCTTAGGGTTACAGTCAAGTTCTCTCTTCCTCTTTTTCTTTTGTTCCTCCCCTTTTTTGTTTGGAGCCTCCTTCCTTTATATAGTCACCCTTCTCCTCATCTCCATCGTCCACTTGTTCCTCATCCACGAGTTTGCTTAAGTACACGTCACGTCAAGCATCTTCTTTTAGCTCTGCATGAGTGGCGGTAGGTTAGGATGCACTGTTCAGGGGTCTTCTCCACATAAATGCGATCAGAAAAGTTGCTGCAGTGTATTAAATACAGTAGTAGCAGCTTTTCCCTTAGATATTTCTCCATCCTTATCGTTTCCCAGCATACTCAGAGCTTATCTTGATCAGGTGGAGTTCTCGGAAGGTTATTTTGGCCTTTCACACACAATTGATTTATAATATTCGCATCAGAGGATTACAACCTCTTCAGATAGGAGATATCCTCTTCGAATGGTAATAACTCTTCCTTCTGAGGGTTTCACTCCTAGATGGGCCTTGCCTTTTCTATCTCCTCCTTCTCGGCCGCAAAATAGCTCTCCTACGAGCTTTCGGCCCATTATGGTGGGCTGGGCCCTTTTCCCCCCACAATAATAATAATTTTTTTTATTTTTTTTTTATTTTTTACATATGAGCTACAATACACAGTCAAAAGTAACTGTGGAGCCAAAAAATATGGTTTTGGCTTCACCAATGTAGCCACATTTTGGTATTTAGCGGTGCTAATTGAACTGACACTTCCTCTCATTTACATATTGCTTAAAGATTTAGCATGCGTTTGCATAGCACATTTGTAGTGTTTTGCGTTTTAAAACTCGAACCCACGGCACCGTAGTAGTTTCAGCCAACAAATGAAGACTCACGGCATATTATTTGCTACAATATTTTGCTACTATTCATGTTTTAAAATTATTTTATTATAGTGTTTTCAGTTTTCAGTAAAATAAGTGATATCCAATCATACCCTTAAAGAAGAAGTAACCTCTGAGTATGCGCTCATACGCGTAGGCTCTTCTATTTTTTGAGTAAAAGTTAATTTAGAACATTTATTATAATTTGGGATTACTACATTTTTCAATCACACCCTTAGGTTTTTTTTGTGATTGAAAAATGTAGTAATCCCAAATTATAATAAATGCTCTAAATTAACCCTTACTAAAAAAATAGAAGAGTCTTTGAGCACGCGCGTGAGCGCGTGCTCAGAGGTTAGTCTATATTACTAATAACATGATTCTTTATTTGGATTTCATTATTTTGTATACCAAAATATCCTCAAATTCATATGTTTAAAAAGATTAAATAATAAGGTTAGATATGTAAAGGTACTAATTTAAACACTCCTAAATTTTAGATACTTATCCATATCCCTTAAAATTAGGCACTTTTATATCTCCTCATTCCTTCTTACTCAAGATTTTAAAATTAGGCACTTCCATTTCTCCTTATTCCTTCTTACTCAAGTTTTGACAGAATAAGTATTTAATTTTGCAATGACATATTTTCAAGTTTGACAAAATAGGTATCATAAGAGTTTCCCATGCTATTGATGTAGCAACATAGTTATTTATATCACCTAAATATGCAATCTGTAAAAATGCAGCTTTATTCAAGATAAATAGGTGAGAATTATCACCTAAAGCTGTAAAATTATATTAAGGACAAAAAAAAAATTACAGAATTATTTGCAGGTACATAATCTATATCACCTAAAGTTCCAAAATTATCACCACCAAATGTATGTGGATTACATAAAACATATTAATGTTAATGCCTAGTTATATGTTCTCAAATCATCCAAGGTTTGTTCTTTTTCTTGGCCTGCATACTTTGAACTTGAATCTCCAGCACTTGCAGCAACAACTATTGAATCTCCAACACTTTAGCAGCAACCCTAGCAATTTATTTAATTGTTAGGTTTGATTAAAATTGATTAGTAGCTAATTTTGAGTCAAATATCAATGTCTCACAAAGTTAGAAATAGGATTAAGGCTTGGTTGATATAAAAGAAAATTTAAATAGTATTAATTTCTTACAACACCAAGAATACCGTTTGAAAAGTCCACACATTCTCTAAGTTTAATATCAAACAAAAGCATCCATTATTTTTTTTAACCATAAGAAAAAAAAATTTTAAATACATATATCTGGAGGCTTCCTTTATAAGCGAGTCACGACTCACGACTACCCACCTGTCCACTCCACGTGCATCCCTCCATTACCACAATCTCGATATAAATAAAAACCCGTTACAAAATCCTTATCCTCTTCCCTCCCTCCCTCCCTCTCTCCCTAACAAAGAAAAAGAAAAATCCCAAATCACCTTTTGGGGGGGGGGGGGGGGGTTATGGAAAGGCTCCAGATGTGCATCCACAATTTTTTCTTTTTAGTGGTGTTGTTGTTGTTATTTTTTTTTTTTTTATGACAGTTATCAAGTTGTATTTAATCCTAAAATGTAGTGTTTTAATCCTAAATTTAGCATGTGTACTACACACCCATAACAAAATGTTAAAAAGAGCTTATATTTACAATTTAGAAATAAATTTTTTTTTCATTTAAGGTAAAAGACTCAAATTTTGTTGTTTCATTTTTATTTTATTTTGTTAAGGAAAGGCTCATCCACCTTTTTTTTTCTTTTTAGTGGTGGTGTTGTTTCTTCTTTATTTATGACAGTTATCAAGTTGTATTTAATCCTAAAATGCAGTGTTTAATCCTAAAATGTAGCCATGTACTAACATCCATAACAAAAATTTAAAAAGAGCTTATATTTAAAATTTTAGCAACTACCATTTTTTTTTCTTTTACAGTAAAAGGGTCAATCTTGATCCCAAAATTTAGTGTTTTAATCCTAAAAGTTAGGCTACTTACTACACATCCATACCAAAGTTAAAAAGAGTTTTAAATTTCAAATATTAAACTACCTTTAAAACTGAGAACATGTATGTAAAATTTTTATGGAGTAGTAAATTAATAATTATAAAAAGAAATGTAAATTGAATTTTTTTTTGAGAAGTATACAAATGATAAATATAGTTTATGTTACAAAAGAATTTTTTTTAAACACATTTCTTATATAACAACCACTTATGTGAGGTTCTAAAAAAACTAAAAAAAAAAAATTGAGTCTTTTACCATTAAAAAAAAAAGGCAGTTGTTAAATTTTAAATTTAAGCTCTTTTTAACTTTTTGGTATGGATGTGCAGTACATGGCTAAAATTTAAGATTAAAATACTGCATTTTAAATAAAATCAAATTAAAAAAAAAAAACAAAAAAAAAACAAAAAACAACACCTACAACAACACTCAAACAAAAACAAACGTGGATCTTTCATTTAACAATATGACAAATTCCATGTTTCTAATGTAGTGAATTATATTTTAAATTTGGCCTGATGTAAATATTTCAAGTTTCTACATTGATGTAGGGATAAGGGCCCAAAATTTTATATTAGGCCTTAGGCCTTGGCCGAGGGCATTGATTGGTCCGAAGACAAATAAACTGTAGTGAGGGTTTTAAGCTTAGAGTCCCATAAGTAATATGCAAATGGAAAGGTTGGGAAAGGTGGTCCAAGGAGGAGTGTCTCCTCGGATAAACGAAGTACAGATCAAATGTATATTCTATCGCTCAAAGTGACCTTCCAGGAAATCCCACTGCTAAGGACGTGCATTATAAACGTACTGGAAGAATGGGAGCTAGGAAATATCTAAGGAAAAGCTACTGCCACCGCATTAAATGCTCTGCAACTAACTTTCTGACCGCATTTATGTGGAGAAGACTCCTAAACAATGCTGCATTGGCTACCCCAACTCACAAAGGGCCAGAGGGGGTGTCCGATGGGACAAGCACTCAAGGAGTAGCTTGGATGATCAACAAATGGAGAGCCAAGATCATTGAAAGGGAGATATATAATGGAAGAAACCCTTTAGGAAGCGGGGATCGAGAAGGAGAGGGAAAAAGACTACAGCAATCAAGAATTGCATTTGTAACCTAACTTGAGAGTAATACATAAGATAATAGAGTTTGATTTTAGGAGCTTTTCAGTATTTTTAATTTTGCCTATTATTATTATTATTATTTAAATAGAGTTTGATTCCAATCACCAAGATGACACTTTTTTCTTTTTAATATATATAGAGATAAAAAAGTTTGGGTTCAAGTTACATGTAACTTTAAATAATGTTACATCACCCAATAACTTATTATAGAATTCATATTTTGAAAATTCCACTGTTGAAATATATGTTCTATATGTTGTTAACATTCATGCTAATTTCCATGTCAATTGGATGTTATTTACTATTTAATCCATTAACTCATCTTTTATGCATTATTGTAAACTATAAAAACTTGAATTTAAATAATTGATTGATATTATGACTACTAATTTTTTATCACCTTAAAATTTTGTAAGCATGGAGAATATATGAAGATATTGTAATCTAACAACGGATTTGTCAAAATTCTTATTCAATTAAAAAATATTGAGTGATGTAACATTACTTAAAGTTATTTGAACTCAGGTGTAACATTTCTATTAGTGGTTGAATGGAGTCAAAACCTCCTCTTATAAAGTAAATAAAAAAAAATAGTATATATATATATATATTTTTTTTTTTCTATTAGTGAGATACATAGACTATTTCCACATAAAAATGTGGAGAAATCAGGCGGAGTAAGAAATTTTTGTTTGAAGGGCCAAATTACAATACTAATATATTTATAAGACAATTTTCATAAAGGTAGTTGTCCCACATTACTTAAAAGAGTGTATTGTGTATAGTATAACTTGCTCCACCCTTCCTTTTTAAAAATTACTATGGCTTTTGAGTGGAGTTGTGGTGTGCCTTTATGTTAGAACCTCTTTCCCTCTCCCTTGTGTGTATGTGTTTGTTTTTCAAAAAAAAAAAAAAAAAAAGACAATTTTCATACATATATATACACACGCTTTTTTACTATCATACACTTTTTTATTTTGAAAGCTTAAAAATGTGTTAAAAAACACAAGAGCTGTTTAGACCCCCAAATTAAAAGTTACGTANGTCTACCCAATGTACCTAAGCCCTCCAAACTCCTACTCCAACAAAACTTCTCGGAATCGTGTCCTGTCTTACTTTTCGAATCCCGCAATACACCCGATTGCATCCGCCAAATCTCACTGGCTTCTTTTGGCAAATCCTCAAAGCTTCCCAAGTTCCAAAACACTCTCTACACTCTGAAAAGGTGTAGGTTGTGTTTGGGTACAAATCTCCTCTCAAGGTATGACAATAGGAGAGGGATGGAGAAGAGGCTAAAATGATTTCTCACTAAGGATAAATAGCTCTCTTTCAAAAAGATGGGTGTGTGTGTTGTAGAAAACTTATCTAGGGTTTTTCTCTCTAAATGACATTTTTTACTTTTGTGGGTAATAAGGGTATATATAGTATGGGTGAATAGTAAGAAAATCACACTTAAAAATCCTCCAGGCAAAGAGTCTTGTGGGTATCTCGCGGGAAGGCCTTACCCGCGAAATAGTCGTGAAATTGACGGCTTGGCACGACTCTTCAGCTTCCAGTCATGTGCTTCTCACATGCCCTTTTCGCGGGAACCCTTTTCGCGAACTTCTTGCGAGCTAGTCGTGAAATGCACTGATTTTCAATTAAGCTTGAGTCTTCACCAATTTTAATACTAAACTTAATACAATAAAATCCCACAAAATACAAGAAACAAAATTGAAGCAATTACAATACTTTTTGTCATGAAATAAAGCTAACAAAAAATATAGTTGTAAATCACAACTTTACATATTTGATAAGTTATATATATACACACACCAAAAAAAAAAAAAAGCTTTAGTAATTTCAAACAAAATTATGTTTGATAGTGATCTTTCATAAAGTAAAATTCATTTTTACCATTTTCATAGTGAAATTCTTAAAAAGTTTCATTTTCAATATAAATTATCAAATTTTATACTAAAGTACGTAAAAAAAAATCTCTCAATTAAACTAATGAAATTTTTAAAAATATAAATGATCCAAAACTTGGAGGAATAAGTTAAGTTTCAAACATATTTAAAGTTATCTTGCTTTTAACCCATTATGTGACAACTAAAGAGACATTTTATGTGTAATTTTAGTGACAAGATCTTTTTAATGAGTCAATGACTTATTAAACGCCACATAACTGGTTGAAAATGATATATTCAAACATGTTTGGTGCCAAATTTTATCAAATATTTAACATATATAAGAGCACATTTTACAATAATAAAAAAATTGCAAAAAATAAAGTTATGTCTTTATAACTATTATACCAATTTTTTTTTTTTAAAGTATCATTGGACTAATTATATTTAGGGGGACCAACTCTTATCTTTGTAGGGTAAATTTTGAAAACATTAAAATAATTATATATATATATATATTTAAAGTATTCTTGGACTAATTCAAATATTTGGGGACCAACTCTTATTTTTGTAGGGTAAATTTTGAAAACATTAAAATAATTATATATATATATATATAGGAAAATTTCAAAATTTTGGGCCCCACCCATATACATAGCTCCGCCATGGGGAAAAATATTATGTTCACGATACTTTCACAACAAATCTTGAAACTTGAAAACAGGTTGTTATTGGTGGGTTTATGATTTTCAAATCTGATTTTTCTTTTTGGGTTTTAGTTATGTGTACCATTATGATATTTATGTGATGAAATTATTATAAATACTAGTTTATCATTTATGTTTCAGATCTGGTTTTTTTCTTTTTCTTTTTTTTTGGGGGGGGGGGGGGGTGTGACATTATTTTCTCTGTGTTGTGATTATTTTGTTTTGATTTGGTAACCGGACATGGATAATGATGGTCAAAAGTATTGATGTAGTGATGGGATCCAATTCACCGGCACGGTCCATCACATAATTCACATACAAATAGAGCGTAAATAACTTCGGAATAAATAAAGCATAAATAACTTTGAAACAAATAGAGCATAAATAACTTGTGATAGGAGCTTTTCAGTATTATAATTTGCAAAAAGGTTGATATTTAGCAACCAAAAAAAAAAAAACTCAAATGAGAGGGACTAACATAAAAATAAAAGCTCACAAGACCAAAATGAAAACAACATAAAAAAAAATAAATAAAAAATTCTTGATAATTCAATAATTATAATAAAAAAAGAAGGATTTGAATCCTCAATGATTTAACTGAAGTATAATATTAACACTTTGTTTAGGATGAGGAAAATGAATGGAATGAAATGAATTATTTTAAAATATTTCTTCCATTTTCTTGTGTTGGAGGTTTAATGGAGGAAAAATTTCACTAAAATTTCTAAAATTAAAAATACTCCTATATATTTAGCATTATTTTAAAATATGAGTATAATAGTAATATTATCATAAAATGTTTCAATTTATTTTTTCTTTATATTACTCTCAAATAAGATTATTTACCTTCCATTTCTTTATTCAAAAACATTCGGACAAGATTACAAAATTCCCTTTCATTCATTTATTATTTTATTTTCTATTTATTTCTATTACTTAAAAACATTTCATTTTATTCCATTTGTTTAAGATTTACTCATTCAATTTCATTTCATTCCTATATGAACTCCTAAACAAATTGTAAGTTAAAAAAAAAAAAAAAAAAAAAAAAAAAAAAAAAAAAAAAAACTAACTTAAAAGGGCAATTTTATTCTTTTTTTGAGTAGATAGTTTTTTATCGTCAAGTCCAAGACCTTATTTGGTTTTTGATAGGGTTGAATCCCAAATTTCTTATTCAAGAATAAAAGACTTTACCACTTAGAACTAACTACAACTATTTTTTTTTTCATTTTTTTAAAGGAGGTTTGACTCCATCCAACCACTAATAGAAAGATGATATATATATATATATTTATATAACTTTATATATATATATATATATATAAGATTAGGTTTGACTCCATCAAACCACTAATAGAAATGTTACACCTGAGTTCAAGACATCAATTGGTTTTTGATATGATCAAATCTCAAATTTCTTATTCAAGAATAAAAGACTTTACCACTTAGAACTAACCACAATTTTTTTTTTTTTTTTTTTAATTTTGATGGCTACTGCATCTATTTATTATTATTATTATTATTATTATTATTATAGAGGAGGTTTGACTCTATCCAACGGTTTTATTGTCTATACACTAGTTGCAATGCTTATCCATTATGTATTTGAATTTTGAAGTGATAAAATAGAGTTGAATAAATTCATAAAAAAAAAAAAAAAAAAAAGTAGTGTTGATTAGGGATGAGGACAGCCTTGTAAAGAAGAAATAATATAATCTAAACAAACTAATGATGACAGGACTCTCATAAATCCCACATGCAATCCACCAAGAAAATTCCACATATATAAATCCAAAGGTTATGCTTCCCAATATACAACTTTTAAACATCCAATATGACATGATCATCAAATACCAATCATCATCAAATTATGTCAAATGTTCACTTCACACATTATGTATATTAACGGTATTTTAATTTCACCTTTGCATGAATTTATTGTGATAATAAGTTTTTTTTTTTTTTTGGTGACAAATCATGTTACTATTACTTTTATTATGTATATTTGCAGAAGTAAATAATAAAAATCTTGGTATTCTTAATGTTTAATATCTAAGCTTATTTGCCAAGAGTTTTATAACTTAATTAATTAGCAACTCTGGTGTTTCTTGCGAGACATTCAATGTTCAAATCCTCTCACTCTATTGTAACTATGGAATTATAATTTTTTTTTAAAAAAAAAATTTAAGTTCATTAAGATATTGAAGGTAACCAAAATTAAACATAATTTTTAAAATTAAAAGCAAACAATTGCAAGAACCAAATAATAGGAGACGTTACTACTGAAAGGAATCTAAATGAGTCGCATGAGTTGGATTATATTCAATGTTGCAATTCAAAAGAGAGGTCAATGTATATTAAGCAGAATATTATATATTATATATTTATTAATATTTCTTTATATTCAATATTCCAAAAATTAAGTGAGAAAAAATTGTTATGAAAAAAAAAAGTAGTTGATGATGTGGCACAATAGTAAATTTGCAAAATTAAATTACGCTTTTTTATTATATATAGTCCAATTTTGGCGAGTGCCTGTCGCCTGGTTCTCTAAGGGGGAGCACAAGATGGGAATCCAATATCAGGATTGGCTTGCTTAAATTCTAAGGAAGCATGCAGCCTGAGGAATTTGTGGACTAGTTAAATCAAATTGAAGGGATGTTTGATTGTTATGAAGTTCGTTGAGGACCATTTTTTTCGGCCCATGTGGCATTATTTCATTGGCAACCCATGCCACATCAACATATTATTGATTTTATGGGTAAATCTATTTAAAACCCAAAATAAGCTCATATCTCATTCAACTACATGGATTGGGCTCACATGGCCCACGAGATCCTTACTTCACGAGGCGGGTCCATGGTCCACATTTCCTCTTCATCAATTGAAATCGTAACCCCATGACATCATCAACATCAACATATGAATCGGGCTTAAGCAATGAATCAAAGTTCAAGGCTCATATTACCTCTCTTACACTCATGGTAAGCGGATTCTTCAACAAGAGCCCATATTTACACAAAATGACAACAAAACCCGAAGTACGTCATCTCACCTTCGGCCTATGATCCAAGCTCATAAGCCTCTTTGGAAAAACTTTGGGAGTCGTGGTTTGGAGGGCCAAGAGATATGTTTAGTAAAGCTCCAGCGGTTTAAAGTTGATAAAAGAAACATGTTACTTGGCATGTCTTCTTCAACTCCCTAAACTTTGACGAGTCCGTGTGTAGCAGGTAACATATAGTAAGCATTTCTTATCACGTAGCACTTTAGATGGTAAAATTCCCCATTGCTCTTTTCCTAAAAATTTGATATTCATCATGTAACAAATACTCAATATCTCTAGCCATCTAACTACTGGGAAGATTACTGTTCATTCAATCTCCAGCTGTTGCTATACAAATTTAGAAACTTCATTATATTATTCTACATAAATCTCATTACTTATTTCAGCTAAAATCCAGCTCAAACATATGGCCTAATCTGATTGACTATCTTTAATCTCTCTCTATGCAAAATATTCACGATATCTCTGAATACCCAGCTGTTGTCTGCCATAATCTGACCATATATTTCTCTGTCAGTTGCCAGAGTGAAGCATTAAATACTTTTCTTGCTCACCAAGATTATGTCACAACACAATAAGACCTTGACTAAATCTCTAAAGCTTCATTATCTTTCAACCAATCCTTCTATTATTTACTAGAAATATGTTGTAATGGAACCTTGCACCAAAAACACAAACACCCAAAGAAGGAAGCATTTCCAACTGAATCCTAGCAGTGTATTCAAAACTTGACACCTGGCTGGGAGTGATATCATCAGCCATTTAATGCTGAAACCCCAGCAACTAGCTGTTATACCCAAAATAGCAAGATACCATTTTTCAGCCAAATCCTTGAAATGACCTCTCCAGCAGTCTGAAATGACCCATCTGACCTCATTGGTTCTGCCCAAAGCAAACAGTTTTTTCATGATAGCTGTCACAGTTTTTCCTGACAATTAGGACAGCTTTTTCAAAGCAGCTGTGACAGCTGAACCAACAGTCTAAGCATTACTGATTTTTTCGCTTTTGGCTAAAACCAAAACCAACTATTGAAATTACCTTTCTCTTGCCAAAATATCTTCCTTTTCTATTGCTTTTTTCCCAGCAACTCTTACCTAAAATAGTAAGAATACCTTAAAGCTAAACATACCATTTTTGGCCAAATCTTAAGATGGATTCTCTGAAAATTTATTGCTGTTTGGGACAGATTTTGGCTAAGATTATATGCTAAAATACTCCTTTAAAATCAGCTAAAAGAGACCTTTCATCAAAGGGGGACACCAATGGAAAACAACTCTCTCATAAGCTTTCCTATTCTTTTTCCCTAGAATGATCTTCTAAAGCACTTAATGAAATATTGAGCTTCTGGGTTTTTAGTTTCTAAATTAGGAACTAAGCTCTTCAACCCTTAGCTTATAAATGCCATTCATAAGCCTTCATATAATCCCAGCAGAAAATCCCAGCAGCTTTGCTAAACACACTACAATGCTATTACTCTCATATACTCATTGTCTCACTCTCCACATTCTGAAAATACATATATTTTGTTATCCATAAACACATCTCAATACTCTTCTACACCTATCTTACTGCTTCTATCTCTAAATACCTAAACACATCTCCATACTCTTCTCTTACAAAATCTCTCATCTTGGAAAGCAATCTCTACAACTTCTCCAGAAGTTATGATCTCATATTTTTACTATCTTTAGCTACCATATCTCTCATACTTCCTTATATCACACATCTTACAAATACTACATCTCACAACACATCTATATGAAAGTTCAATATGGGTATGAAACACCCTTAAACATTTAGACTCCAAATTATAAAAATATCGATTCAAGCTTATAATCAAACAATTAATGTGTGGAACATGAACATAAGCCAATCACTGAATTGGTAACTAATCTAAGCCAAATATAAACACATCCACAGCAGTAAATATAAGGCAAAGATAAAGGGAAGAAAGATGCAAACACACGGACAACACACGATGTGTTATCGAAGAGGAAACCGAAGTCCTCGGCGTAAAACCTCTCTGCCGCCCTCTAAGCGGTGATAAAATCCACTAAAGAATATAGTTGGGATACATGAACAGCAGAAGACTCTCTAAGCCTAATCTACCCAGGTACCTAAGCCCTTTAAGCTTCTTCCTTCAACGACGTTACGCCGAACCTATTTCTTCTTTAGCTTCCCGAATTTCGCTACTTAACCATAGTATCAACCAATGTATATTGGTTTCTTCCAAACTGCTTCCCTCAACACCAAATAAACATTCTCACAAACATGGGTGTGGTGAGATAAGGATTTGGTAAAAGACTTCTCAAAGGTATGACAATGGAGAGGAAGAGAGTAGAGGAATTTGTAGAGTTTCTTAGATGAAGATTGGGGATGAGGCAATCTTGTTTTTCTCTAGGGTTTTCTCTCACAAAATTCTCTCTAGAAGCACTCTCAATTTAGTGGGTATAAGGGTCTATATATAGTGAGGTGAGATGAGAATACGAAGAGACAGTTTTTTGCCAAACAGGATAAATTGGCAGCTTGGTCTCGCGACTTGTCCAAGTCGCGACGTAACGGTCTGGCCAGCCTGGGACTTTTGTCCTGTAGTGCGACAGTTGGCGCGACCCTTCAGCTTCCCTGTGTGCATCTCACGTGCCTGAAGTTGGCGACTTGCAGCCGCAAGCCACCCGCGAGTCCTAGTCGCGAAGCTCTGCTTCTTTACACATACTTGAGCTTTTCTTTACATCTTCTCACACACTACCTTTACAATAATCCCACCTAAATACAGGGTTATTAAGTGCTTAAATTACAAGCAAATTGGCACAGAATAAAGCCAACAAGATGGTTGATAAATTTCAACCTTACAATCTCCCCCTTTGGCTATACCATGACAAAACCCTAAAACAAACTCTAGTCTTAACGTGTGAGTTGGGAACAGTTGGAAAACTCACTCACACCTAACTTTAAAATCTGCAAGGCTTTAGAACCATAAGAACAAGTAACTCCTGAAACACAACAACACAATAAGTTCATTGTATACAGAAACTTGTAATGCATATGGAGCAAGCACAATGCGATCATGCACAATGGAATAAAGCAATAAACCATGACAAAACCAAAACAGGTAATCACTATAGCCAAGTGATCACAATGCTCATTCACACTTGGAATGAACATCCGGACATTCAAGAAAATAAACACAAGGTAAATCACTTGAATGACTAACACTCAACCAATGCACAGTACATGAAGTATGTGCAACTAGGAAAAATCCTACAAGGGCACAAGAGTGACAGTACATAGAAGAAAATGCAAGACATTTAGTTGGAAGTATTGATTTAACAAAGCACAAAGGCTACATAAAGTATGGCACAAACCACAAAGGCCTACAAACTGTGCATAAGAACAAACTCTTAAAGCTTACAGAAGTAACGTGGGTACAAACCAAAAAGAAAAATATGCTGATTAACGTCATATTATATATGCTGAAAAACTACCGAAAAAAAAAAACATCAATATATAATAATTAAACCAAACTTAAACCACAGTGTATCAAACCTATAACAACAGCAGTTATCCAAGCATAGTATCAAAATTATAAGCATACACAACATAAACACAGTGTATAATAGTGAGACTCCCCCTCAAAATAAGCACTCCCCCTAAGAATTGCCCTCAAAAGTTCTCCCATTTTTTGATCGGAATGGCCAATGGGTCATTGCTCTTGGTTGGTAGAGAGGCTGTCAATCTTAGCTGAAAGCACATCAATCTGATCCTGCATTACTATCATCCTTTCAGTCTGCTGACTTTGAACTTCTCTGAGTCCATCAAGTCTTTCCATGATGATTTGAAATGCAACGGGAGGAGGTGCTGCTGATGAAGTTGAGGCTCTACTCCTCTTTCTTCTGCTCCTGGGTGTGACTGATTGTTCTGCATCTTCTGCTTCAGTCTCCATTGGATCCCCTTGCTCTTCATCACCCGGAAGACGACTTTGTATCCTTGTGATGGTGAATTTGTTTATTGCTGACAGTGGAGTCAGGGGACTGATATCTTTTGGAATTCTAACACCCTTCAATCTGAAGATCCTCATGAGGAGACTAGGAAAGACCAACTTTGCCCTAGCAGTAGTTGTAGTCTCGTCCAAGATGGTGTCATAAATGTGTGAGCTGATGTCAATGATAACTTTCTCCTTGAGCTCTATGAGAAATATAGCTCTGGAATTAGTAAGAGTGGTCATCTTTCTTATGGGATACAAATTGAACATCATGATGATGGTCAAACATCTCATGTCTGCAGGAAAGGCATTAGTGTTGAGACATTTCCCTTCCTTAGTACCACCAATCAGAGCCTGGACCGTATCTAGGGACATCATCCTGTCTTTGAAGTTGATGAATTCATACTCCTCTAAACCCTCAAGACTAAGGACCTCATCAATGTCATGTGCGTCTAAGGTGAACTCATGTCCTCTGGCCCAGCAGTCCATCTCTTCATCCTTTATGATTACAATTGCATAGAATTCCCTTATCAAGGGATCATAGACTGCAGGTAGATCACTCAACAACTTCTCCCATCCTCTTCCCTCAAAGCACCCTGGAATGAAAGTGTCCTTCAAATCATGTAAGTCAACAAATCTCTCCTGGATAATGGTACCCTTCATAAAGAAATCTCTGTATCTCTCAAAGTGCTTGACAGACCTAAATAGATTAGGGTCCATCTTCATTCTTTTGTCAGCTTTCTTAGCAGTTGTCTTCTTCTTTGAAGGAAGTGCAACCATCTGTAAACAAGCAGAAAAGGTCACAAACAAGACATAGCACAGAATGGGAAAATGCACACACATTAGTAACAAGTTAGTTTCACAGTGATAAACAGAGTGACCAGACACAAACACAGAATAAGCACAATTGATAATCAAACATTGGATATAACAAGTTAACCAAGTTTAAACTGAAATATGCAGACAAATTCAGATAAATTTGTTCAAAAACAGTGAGTCAAGACCCATTTGGTATGAACAGTGCAGAAAAAAATGTAGCAACACCTACAAGATATGGTGACTTAAGAGTCAAAAATAAATGGTAGCCATAATCACCAAAACCACAACCAAACAGATAAATTTAGAACCACAGTAAAAATTGCAAAAAACCCCACATTCATATGCCCAAAAACAAACTGACAAATATCAATACTCAGACTAGGGATAAGTGACCTGATGTAAGCAAAGAATCCAAAACAGTCATTGTAACAAGAGCAAATAGCATCACACACCCAAACTCAACAATATATGCAAACCCATGTTCGAGCCCCTCAAAATTACAACCCAACAACACAACACACAGATTCAAGAGAACAATAATGATATTATGATGAATAAAGTGAAGACAAGAAAGCTCATACCTTTTTCTTGATGTTCGATGAAGACATGATGCAGAATTTGAGAGCTTTTTCAAAGAAACACGGAGTGTTGAGAAAGAGATTTTAAGAAGAAGATGAACAGACACTGAACTTTGAGGGAAAAACTGAAAAACAGTTTTAAAATTTGTCTTTAAAACGCAAAACACGCGTTTTTCACGACTTGATCAAGTCGCCAGTAAGTCGCCAGGTTAAGCCGCGAAACACTGTGAAGAGAAAAAACTTGAGAAACTTCTCTAAGTGTTTTTCGCGACTAGAAGGTCTACCCGCGAGATAGTCGCGACATGAGCCGCGAAATTCCCTGAGTACCTCTCGCGACTGGACCTTCCACCCGCAAACTAGTCGCTACACTGACCCGCGAAAACTAGAAAACTCAAATTTTGGAAAAATTTTCTAAATCTTTTTCACGATTAGAGCATTTACTCGCCACTTAGCCGCGAAAAATTTCTGAGTGATCTCGCGACTGGGAAATGCGACTGGGCCAACCCGCGACTTTGTCTCCAAAATAGGGCAACACTGTTTTTGAAATTTTGACATTTTTGTAACAACAAAGCACTTTTCAAAAACAAACTAAAACACTCAAAAATCTTTTTGTGTTTGATCAACAAAGATTGAGCATGTGAAAACACATTTAATCAAGTACAATCACACAGATGAATATGACATTCATTGAACATAGACTTGTGTGTTGTGTGTGGATATCAAAAATGAGATAGTCCTTAGTCCAATGTGAAGTTTCAATGATCAATTCAATCAAGGCATACACAACTAGCACTAGATTATGTGACCTATCTCAATTATAGAAACATGCATATATGACCTCCCACAAGTACTTGATAACAATTCTTTGAAACTTTTCATTTGGCTCCATATTCAATATATCATTTGCATCTTTTGAGCAAAAAAAATCTCATTAAGAGATAGATGCCTGAAATTTTTGATATTTCAATTGATGAGTTAACCTTTGGCTTTTTGGGCATCGTTCATACATTTTATTTTGGTCGCTTTCCCTTTTTCCTAGTCGAATACTAGTTTCTGCGACAGGGTTTTACAGCTCTATATCTCTTTTCATTTGGAGATTTACATTTAGAGAGCTCTTTTAAGCAAAAAAAAATAAAAAGTGGGAAGATATATAGGTATGAGTCTATGCATGTCTCAAAATCAACAAAACCATTCACTTATCATTCATAACAAGGTTGAAGATCTATCTATAACAGTCACATAGATTTCAGAATTTCTTCCACAATGATATGAGTGCATGAGAGACAAGTTAAACTCGTTAAATGCACAAAGCCATAAGTACAAAGGTACAAGGCAAAATATGTTTGAGACAAAACTCAACAAAGTGATTAAACTTTTTGGATTTTCTACTTTTTATGTGTTTTTGGATTTTTGACACAAAAACAGTAAAAGATTGATTAGAACAAAGAAAACGTAAAAGCATTTTAAACACAAACAGAACACAAATTAAAAATCAATACTCAAAACACAAAGCATATAACCAATCATATCCACAAAGTATAGGAAGAATTGATGCATGGACATGTTATAATGCTTATGCATAAGTACCCTTTGTCACCCACACGTCACGTGCGTTTGGGGTGATATCCTTGACGGATCGGGTACGAGAGTTAGGACTGTCAAACCTTCGAGTGAAGCTTTCCAAGCAATTGGTGAACGCACCGATCATCTTCATCACATCCATCATTCTTGGATCACGTTTTTGGCTTCTTGGTTGCTCATCACCCCAAGTCCTTATATCATTTCTTCTTCCTTGTGACCGAGGTGCACTTGCATTGTTGTCTGCTCTCAGCTTTTGACAGTTGGGTCTGGTATGTCCTTGCAATCCGCAATAATGACAAACATACTTCGTTCTAGGACCCTGCTGCTGTCTTGGGAGTGATCTTCCTTTAGCTCCATATCTGGATTCTGATTGATTACTGGACTTATGTAATACCCGTTGATCAGCCACATTCTTCTTCTTTTCAGCTTTAATTTTCTCAGGACTGGACCTATCCACAGTTGTCTCCTTAGCCTTTACAAACTTCACTTCTTTGGTGACATTTGCTGATGAGCTACTTCCTCCAGCGTATCCCAATCCGGATTTTTCTGAAGCATGTTTTTGAGATGAAATAACATCATCTAACTTCCTGGAGGAGACCCTATCTATCTTGGCATGAGCTTCCACTACCTCTTGCTCAAGGAATCTCACTTTTGTGTAAGCTTTTGATAGCTCACCATTAAGTGCTTCAATCTCACATTTTGCCTCCTTGTATCGTGCCAGGGGACTTTTGTAATCTTCCTCAGCTTTCTTCATCTTCTTTACAGTCGCCTTTGCCACTCTTGCATACTCACCCGATTTCTCCAGAAGTGAGGCGTAATTCTTTTGAAGATCAGTTGAATCTTCCTCCTCTTCATCTTCCGATTCTTCAACAATCTCCATAGACTCTAAATCAGAATGCGAATATCCAAATCCTCTGAGGTCTCCATATGAGCAATGGTCATGAATGCGGAGTAATTTCCTTCTCCGTCACAGCTCTCTTCTGAGTCAGAGTTTGATGAATCCGAGTCACTCAGAGTAGTGGCATAGACCTTTCCTTTGGACTTCAAATAGTTGGGACATTCCTTTTTGAAGTGTCCGTGTCCATTACACTCAAAGCAAGTGATTTCTTGAGATAATTGGGAATCTCTATCATCCTTCCTTCGGAATTCTTTCTTCTCCCTCTCGGAACTCTGAAATTTTCCTTTGTCACCAAATTTTCCACCATTCTTGAATTTCAAGAATTTTTGGAAGTTTTTTACAAGATATGCCACATCTTTATCTACTGCATCTTCTTTCGAAGGGTCATGTGATGCCACTCTCTCATCAATTATTTTAAAAGTAAGTGATTTACTCTTCTTCTGAGAAGGCAGGGACAACTCATATGTCTGCAAAGAACTAACCAGCTCTTGAACCTTGATGTCGTCAAGATCTTTGCTCTCTTCAATGGCTGTAACTTTGGCACGAAAACTTTCTGGTAGTGATCGAAGGATCTTCCTTACAACTTTAGACTCCTCCGTCTTTTTCCCCAAATTAAATTTGCCAACGACCACCTCGTTTAGCTTACTATAAAAAGAGTCAAAGGACTCATCCTCATCCATCTTTAGCTGCTCAAAGCGAGTGGTCAACATCTGAAGTTTGGTGTCTTTCAACTTCTTGGTTCCTTCATAAGTCGTCTCCAGAATCTCTCATGCTTCCTTAGCAATGGTAATATGTGAAATCCTGTGAAATTCTTCTGGAGAGATACCACAGAAAATGGCGTTCAATGCTTTACTGTTTGCATTAACTGCCGCAAGAGCTGCCTTGTCCCAAGTGGATTTGGCATCCTCCGGCTTTGTCTAACCTATTTCAACAGCATTCTACATAGCCTAATCCATAGAACACAAAAACGCCCTTATTCGGACTTTCCAAAATGCATAATTATTACCATCAAAAAATGGTGGAACAGTGAGAGATTGAGACCTATCCATCTCAACAAGGGGTTAAGGATCACACTCAGGTATTAAAACCACAACAAGTGTACCCGTTCTGATACCAATTGAAAGTTCAATATGGGTATGAAACACCATTGAACGTTTAAATCCCAAATTATAAAAATATCAATTCAAGCTTATAATCAAACAATTAATGTGCGGAACATGAACATAAGCCAATCACTGAATTGGTAACTAATCTAAGCCAAATATAAACACATCCACAGCAGTAAATATAAGGCAAAGATAAAGGGAAAAAAGATGCAAACACACGGACAACACACGATATATTATCAAAGAGGAAACCGAAGTTCTCAGCGTAAAACTTCTCCGCCGCCCTCCAAGTGGTGATAAAATCCACTAAAGAATATAATTGGGATACATGAACAACAAAAGACCCTCCAAGCCTAATCTACCCAAGTACTTAAGCCCTCCAAGCTTCTTGCTCCAACGAGGTTATGCCGAATCTATTTCTTCTTTAGCTTCCCGGATTCCGCAACTTGACCATAGCATCAACCAATGTATATTGGTTCCTTCCAAACTACTTCCCTCAGCACCAAATAAACCTTTTCACAGACGTGGGTGTGGTGAGATAAGGATTTGGTAAAAGACCTCTCAAGGGTATGACAATGGAGAGGAAGAGAGTAGAGGAATTTGTAGAGTTTCTTAGATGAAGATTGGGGATAAGGCAATCTTGTTTTTCTCTAGGATTTTCTCTCACAAAATTCTCTCTGGAAGCACTCTCAATTTAGTGGGTATAAGGGTCTATATATAGTTAGGTGAGATGAGAATACGAAGAGACAGTTTTTTGCCAAACAGGGTAAATTGGCGGCTTGGTCTCGCAGCTTGTCCAAGTCGCGAAATCAAGTCGCGACGTAACGGTCTGACCAGCCTAGGACTTTTGTCCTGTAGTGTAACAGCTGGCGCAACCTTTCAGCTTCCCTGTGTGCATCTCACGTGCCTAAAGTTGACGACTTGCGGCCGCGAGCCACCCGCAAGTCCTAGCCGCGAAGCTTTGCTTCTTTGCACATACTTGAGCTTTTCTTCACATCTTCTTACACACTACCCTTACAATAATCCCACCTAAATACAGGGTTACTAAGTGCTTAAATTACAAGTAAATTGGTACGGAATAAAGCCAACAAGATGGTTGATAAATTTCAACCTTACACTATATATTTTACCATCTCCATACTTCTTAAGAGATGCCAAACACTCATACTAAAAGTCCTTCTCATGGAAGGCATGAACTTCTATTACTAAAGCCCTTCTCCTAGAAGGCACCAAGATCTCATATCAAAGCCCTTCTCTTAGAAGGCACAATTACTTCTTACATAAAGCTCTTCGCTTAGAAGGCACATATACTCCATACAAAAGCCCTTCTCATGTAAGACAACACTATTCATAACTTCACAAGAACTGAAAGAGTATTGTCAAGGGAAAAACTCATTTAAGTGCATGATAAGAGGAGCAAGTCTAACCAGCCCCTACACACAGCTGGGCATACTCTCTCTCTCTCCAGTTGCACCCATTTTTTCCCTTTAATTTTGAAATCATCATGGCAAACTACCGCTGGCATTCTGCTGGAATCTTATCAGCTCACTGATTCTACACAGTTGGGTTGCAAACTATCAAAGATAAGTGACTCTGTTTCCTTACCTTTTAATTTATATCATTACATGATTACTTCACATTTAAATACATATTACTTTATTACAATTACTATTACAACTACTAACCAAGGCTTAAACTCATTTAAATGCATGACAAGAGGGGCAAGCTTAACTAGCCTCTATCGCTGGCATCCCGCTAGAATCCTGTCAGCTCATTGATGCTACACAGCTGGAGCTATAAACCATACAAAGGGCTTAAACTCATTCAACCGCTGGCAAACTGCCTCTCTATCGCTGGCACTTTGTTGGGATATTATCAACTCACAGAAGTTGTACAGCTAAGGTTACAAACCATACAAAAATAAGTGACTTTGCTTCCTTATCTTTAAATTTACATTGTTGAGTACATGATTACTTTACCTCTAAATAAATACTACTTTATTTCAACCGTTATTACAGCTAATCAAAGCTACCATATCAAACACATATTACATATTTACTCAACAATTGTCATGATTCTTAGATTTTAGCCTTAATGATTGTTAGGCTTAATAATACATCGGTAGCTGTTGGACCACGTGGCCCAATATTGAGTTCTGGGCACAACTCTCCAAAAAGAACCCGGGCCTAGTAAGGTCATCCCTCCAACAAATCACACGTGGCTGGGCAACCGAAAAATGGCCCCGAACAAAGTTCTAGACTCCAAGAATGTGAAGATGGTGTCAATCAAGATTAGGTGGAGAGCTTCAAGTCCAGAGGTTAGAAGAGGCAAACGAAAGTTCCAATGTAGGCACACCTGCATCATTCTTCCCTTTAGGCTCTGCTTGGAAGGAGGGAATGGAATGGAATGGAAATGAATAAAAAGAATAATTTTAGAATATTCTTCCATTCTCTTGTTTGGGAGTTTTAATGAAGGGAATGGAAAGTCCATTCCCTTGTTTGGGAGTTTAAGTGAGAGAGAATGGAATGGGTAGGAGAGAACACTCATTTCTCTCTATTCCCTTAAAACCTCAAATTTTCATTCCTTTTGAAATTGAGAGGAATGGGAGGGAATGAAATTAGATTTAATGATTTTTTTACTAAAACTCCCAAAATACCCCTATATATTCAACCATTTATTTTAAAATAGGGGTCTAATAGTAATATTGTCATAAAATGATTCCATTTCATTCCCTCCATGTTGCTCCCAAACAGGATTACTTACATTCCGTTCATTTTCATTTCTTTCCATTCCTTTATTTTAAAACATCCAATCAAGGTTACTAAATTCCATTCCATTTCATTCTTTTCCATTCCTTCCCCTTACTTAAATACATTCTATTCCATTCCATTCCCTTATGATCATCTCATTCCATTCCATTCCATTCTCTTATGAACTCCCAAGCGAAGCCTTAAGGCTTTGTTTGGTTCAATTGAAAACATTTGGCGGAAATACCATTTTTGTCCTTACATTTTGATCATATTCCCATTTTGATTCCTACTTTTTTATTTTACTATTTTTAGTCCCTAAATGAAAAAAAAAAGGTTCTATTTTGGTCCCAACCATTACTCACTTAACGAAAATATCCTACGTGATAAATAGAGTGCATTGTTTGCATAGTGAATATTGACGTGACTAATTAAATAATAATAAAAATGCCACATCAACCTACCATTTAAAAAATAAAAAACAATTAATTTATCAATTTTAACAAAATAAAAAAGAAAAAAGAAAGTTAAAATCCAAAATATACATGAATTTAGATATGTGTTCATCTTCAACAAGAACTCTAAAGAACACAAACCTAGATTTAAACGTAAGAACACATGCCCAAATTTTCTAGCATTTTCTTGCCCTTTCTTGTCAACCAAACACAAACACAAAAATATAAACACAAACCAATTTCCAACAAGAACACAAACACAAACCTAGCAACAGATCTTTCTCGTCAACCAAACACAAAAACAACAAACTCAAACCCAAACACCAGCAAGAATACAAACACAAATCCAGAGCTAGCCCCACCCACCACTAAAACTGGCCGACCACCAAGCCACTACCTTTCTTTGTTCACAACCACCAACAACCCGCAATTAAATCGATCTCCAGTAACCCAAAAGAAAAACAAACCAAAAAACACATCAATCATCAAATCTCAAGGCCAAAAAATTTCAAAACCAAACCAGAAAATTCAACCTAGCAACAACCCAATTCGCTTACCTCCAAATCAAAATGAAGAGCTGTGTGTGTGAAGGACTCAGCGGAGAGAGTGGAATTGAAGAGCTGGCCACCACCACCACTATCAAAGAGTGGCAACGACGTGGTGGAGCCTCCTTACTCTGTTGCGAAAACGCTGACTACCACCACCACTATCTCTCTTTAATTTCTCAAATCAAAACGAAAAGTTGTGTGTGTTATGTGTGTGTTCGTGGGTATTGGTCGATTTCAAAAGAATTTTATGGGTGTCTAAGCGGGTTTTGAGTGCTTGCTGTGGGAATGGGTTTACAAAGGAGTTTTGATTTTTAGATTGAGGTTGAAGATGAAAAGATGTACGAGAATTTTCTGAGACTCTTTCTCTGGGTTTTGCTAAAAAAGTTTGAATTTTCAAAGAAAAGCA
Source organism: Quercus suber (assembly GCF_002906115.3). NCBI lineage: Eukaryota > Viridiplantae > Streptophyta > Magnoliopsida > Fagales > Fagaceae > Quercus > Quercus suber. The sequence continues at coordinate 501,932 of NW_027069722.1, read as the reverse complement.
ACAAAGTGAAAGGGGTTTTTTCTTTATTTAATTTTTGTGCTTAAATGTTGGCAAATTTAATTTTTGTGATGTTGTGTTTATAGATTGGTAAATTTAATTTTTGTGGTGGGTTTGTATTCTTGTCATTGAATTTTTTAGGTTTCTGCTCTTGTGTATTAATGTTTAAGATCCAAATTAATCTGTATTTTTATTCTAATTATGTATATTTATTTATTTTTTATTTTCTTAAAATGGATAAATTAATTTTTTTAGAATCAAAGGTGTGGGCAGACAAAATCTGCCCCCCCTGGACCTCCGCGGATTATAGCTAGTTAGTCTCACACAATATATTTTTAATTGGAAGACTAAGAATAATTACTCTACAATGGGAAGGTCAAACAATAGGTTTCGTAAAAAGAAAAAAGTGCATATTACAATGGTATCACCAGTATAAATTCCTCATCACTCACTTGACCCCGTGGTGCCATGCACACACCCTTCTCCTATGTTGTCTCACTTCTCTTTTATCCACCCTTCCAAAAATTAAAAATAAAAATAAAAATAAAAATAAAAAAATCCTCCATTTTTTCCCCCAATCTCATTATATAACTCCCAGTAACGATCTGAATAGGCCCTTAGAGTTTTCCCCTCCTTCATTGCCATTGTAAGAAGTGAGGCAAAAGGCTTCGGAGTTCTATTGCACGTCACAAATCTTACCCCAAACGCTCTAATTAGCTCATCATAGCCCCAAATAGATCCTTTTTCCAACCCATCAAACCATCTCATAGCTATCGGCCCCAAGCTAAAAGGGAAAATTTTACACATTAGAGTCTCATTTTTAGAATATATGGCCATGCTTTGGTTATAATAACTGATATGTTCCACGAGATCTGTCTTGTCATCATATATAGTAAAGGTTGGCCTTGTGAACCTGCGCGATAGATCAGTTTTCTCAATTTCTTCAGAGAAAGGAGACTGTGATATTTGCTACAAAGCCTTGCCCATAATATCATCTCCTAAAACTGACGGCGTCATTGGAATTCGGGAATGAGGAATTGTTGGGTGCTAGGGGTGTACGCAATTTGGTCAGTGTGGTTTTTTCTCAAATTTATCACCGAACCAATAGGGATCGATATTCTCATAATTGGAACCGATGCACACCAGTTAGAGTCGGTTTTTCGACCTATAGCGGTGTTGCTTTTTACGGTCGATTCAATCGGTTTATTCGGCTTGAAACATTAAAATAACAGTATATTTCTTTATAAAAAAAAAAAAAAAAAAAAAAATTGAGTTGTTAGGCCCAATATCAAAATACAACATGTTCAAGATTTTCACACAAACGACTAATATGTTCATACATCAACCAAAATATCCACTTAATATGTTTTTTTAAGAGAGAAAAAAAAAAATTTTCAACAGCACCCTATTGTTGCAATGTTCTCTTTTTATTTTTATTTTATTTTTAAGTATTGTTACATTGTTTTCTTCTTCAATAACCAAAAACACTAACACATTAAAAAAGTTAAAGCAAACTTTATGCTTTGGTGGAGCTTCTGACTCGCAAAGCATTTCTACAACTACAATTACCCAAAAATAAATAATAATTATTATAAATTCATAATCACTTACTGATATGGGTCAAGAATAACAAGATGGGCTAGAGTTGAGGACTGTCTAACTTACCTGGTGTGGTGTCTACCGCCTAGTGTGGTGAGTGATTGAGTGGCAAGACTTAAGAGAGAGGTGAGAGAGTCAATAGTGTTTGGTGCCTTTTTTTTTTGTTTTTTTTTCAAAACCAAGGGAAATAATGTCATTTCACAATTTTTTTTTTTTTTTTAAATTTGTTGCTACAGCCATATATCGGTTCGTTTGGAAATATCGGTTTCAGGGTTTCAAATTCCGTTGGCTCCACCACATGGAAGTCAGGTTGCCTTTTGCCCTCCACTCGCCGGCCTCGAGTCAGTCGGTCAGACCTTCCAGCGGTGCGGCTACATCGGCGCTAGTCGGTCTTGTCGGCTCCAGTACTGGTTTGCACAGCCTTATTGGGTGCTGAGTAACTAGACCTTTATGCCTCTCCTGATCTTGCTCTTCCCTTCTACTTCTCGTATGAGCCGGGGAGGCCGTTCTCTCCCTGTGAGATCGCTCACATTCCCTATGGGGATAACTCGTCTTTTTCTTCCTATTCCTATCGGTTTCAGGGTTTCAAATTCCGTTGGCTCCACCACATGGAAGTCAGGTTGCCTTTCGCCCTCCACTCGCCGGCCTCAAGTCAGTCAGTCAGACCTTCCAGCGGTGCAGCTACATCGGCGCTAGTCGGTCTTGTCGGCTCTAATACTGGTTTGCATAGCCCTATTGGGTGCTGAGTAACTAGACCTTTATGGCTCTCCTAATCTTGCTCTTCCCTTCTGCTTCTCGTATAAGCTGGGGAGGCCGTTCTCTCCCTGTGAGACCGCTCACATTCCCTATGGGGATAACTCGTCTTTTTCTTCCTATTCCTATCATCCACCACACACTCCTCTTCTTGGGAATGATTGTGCGCTGGACTTGGGCCTCTTTGACGATGAAGTTCTTCATCTTTACGACGTAGTAACTCCTTATCCCTTTCCGCCTCTCTTTGCAACACTTCCACTTGCTCCCTTAGCCTTGCCATTTCCCTCTCCCTATTAGAATGCGAGGATCCGCCCGTGCTGGTGGCAAATTGCTCTCCCTACGGGCGTGGACTTGGTGGCTGTGGGACTTTCTTATGAACCTCAAATCTCACTCGTCGCTCCACATGAGCAAATTTTTCTAAAACGCTTGGCCGTTCCAAATGGGTAGGACTGCTACGAGACCGATTCGCCATAAAATGTAATCCAACTCTTAAGCCTACTGCTTAGTAAAAGTTTCTCACAGACGACACCAATTGTGGGCGGACAAAATCTGGCCTCCCATGGACCTCCACGGATTATAGCTAGTAAGTCTCACACAATATATTTTTAATTGAAAGAGTGGGAATAATTACTCTACAATGGGAAGCTCAAATAGTTGGTTTCATAAAAAGAAAAAAAGTACATATTACAATAGTATCACCAGTATAAATTCCTCATCTCACTCACGTGACCCCATGGTGCCATGTGTGTCCTTTTAGGTTGTCTCACTTCTCTTTTATCCACCCTTCCAAAAATGAAAAAAAAAAAAAAAAAATGTCTTTTTCTTCCTATTCCTATCGGTTTCAGGGTTTCAAATTCCGTTGGCTCCACCACATGGAAGTCAGGTTGCCTTTCGCCCTCCACTCGCCGGCCTCAAGTCAGTCAGTCAGACCTTCCAGCGGTGCAGCTACATCGGCGCTAGTCGGTCTTGTCGGCTCTAATACTGGTTTGCATAGCCCTATTGGGTGCTGAGTAACTAGACCTTTATGGCTCTCCTAATCTTGCTCTTCCCTTCTGCTTCTCGTATAAGCTGGGGAGGCCGTTCTCTCCCTGTGAGACCGCTCACATTCCCTATGGGGATAACTCGTCTTTTTCTTCCTATTCCTATCATCCACCACACACTCCTCTTCTTGGGAATGATTGTGCGCTGGACTTGGGCCTCTTTGACGATGAAGTTCTTCATCTTTACGACGTAGTAACTCCTTATCCCTTTCCGCCTCTCTTTGCAACACTTCCACTTGCTCCCTTAGCCTTGCCATTTCCCTCTCCCTATTAGAATGCGAGGATCCGCCCGTGCTGGTGGCAAATTGCTCTCCCTACGGGCGTGGACTTGGTGGCTGTGGGACTTTCTTATGAACCTCAAATCTCACTCGTCGCTCCACATGAGCAAATTTTTCTAAAACGCTTGGCCGTTCCAAATGGGTAGGACTGCTACGAGACCGATTCGCCATAAAATGTAATCCAACTCTTAAGCCTACTGCTTAGTAAAAGTTTCTCACAGACGACACCAATTGTGGGCGGACAAAATCTGGCCTCCCATGGACCTCCACGGATTATAGCTAGTAAGTCTCACACAATATATTTTTAATTGAAAGAGTGGGAATAATTACTCTACAATGGGAAGCTCAAATAGTTGGTTTCATAAAAAGAAAAAAAGTACATATTACAATAGTATCACCAGTATAAATTCCTCATCTCACTCACGTGACCCCATGGTGCCATGTGTGTCCTTTTAGGTTGTCTCACTTCTCTTTTATCCACCCTTCCAAAAATGAAAAAAAAAAAAAAAAAAATCCTCCCTTCTTCTATTTCCTTCCTTTTATTTATAGGCACTCTTCTCCTTCTTATCCCTATAGCTGTCCCGATGCAAGCTAAGCACTCAGGGATATTTTTCCTTACTCTATCAGTTTCCTCCCCTCCCTTATCTTTGAGTTCTGTCTCCTGGGGGATATTTTCTATGTTCAGTTCGTCTCATACGTATTTAATGCAGCAAAGGTTAGGTAAGGTTTCCCAAATTGATGCAAAAGTAAAAATCTTCAATCTTCTTACATGTTCTGGAAGTTTCCAGTGGTCCTGGGTAACACTTGGGAGCTACATATGGGTCATTTGTGCACCTTGCTTCTAGTAAGGTTGGTCTCTCACCTTTTTCGTAGAGACCTTTCTCTCATTGTGTTGCCCTTTTTAAGGCATGAGGGCTCGTTCAACTTCCTTCTTCTTACAACTTGTTTCCTTCTTAGACTCCACCCATGCATATAGGCTTGGCCCAACTTGTTCCTGTGGCCTAATACATTATTGGGCTAGAGTCTAGATGGGGATTCTTCCACTCCCCACAAAAGATATACATGGATGCTGATGTATCTTTTTTAATTATTATTTTATGTTGACACGAAATTTTTTAATGCCAAGTAATTTTTTTATTATTATTATATTGGCTACGTCAGCATTCTGTTTGCCACATAGAATATTTTTGTTAAGTTAGTAATGGTAGGGATCAAAATAGAATGCTTTTTTCATTTAGGGACTAAAAGCGGAAAAATAGAAAAGTAAGGACCAAAATGGGAATAGGGTCAAAATGTAAGGACGAAAATAGTATTTCCACCAAAACATTTTATAGCCTTATGACTATTTGGGTGGTTTGAAAAACCAGGTCAAATTAAAACCATTTTTCCTTTAATTGTAAAATAGGAACAATTTTGGTGTAAAATGAACTACACTTCTATTTTCTTATATTTCAATTTCAGCCTTAGAACCAAATAGAGAAGAAATAAGAGCTTGAACACTTACAATGGAGCACAAAGAGAATAAAGAGGAGCCACCAGAAAATAGATCGGGTCACCATTACCCAATCGAGCGACCCCCTGAGCTAATTGGACCAGCGAGAGTGACCCACCCCTAAGCCCATTAAACCAGCGTGAGCGACCTACCCCTAGATCTCTTCAATATCGTTGCCGCCACCATTAGATCAAACCACCATGTCCATGCTACCACCACCAAGCCACTACTGTCACCACCAACAACCACCCATGAATCAATCTCTCTCTCTCTCTCTCTCTCTCTCTCTCTCTCTCAATGTCTCTCTTTCTCCCTCTCTCACGATTAGTCAAATTTTGATTCTCTCTTTTTTTTTTTTTGGATTTTTATATTGGAATTTTTCTATTATGAATTCTGAGAAAATGTGAGAAATTAATAGAAAATGTATTTTCTAAAGCATTTTCAAGAACTCAAACAAACACCTAAAATAATTTTTAGAGAATTTTTCAGAATGCAACCAAACGCCTAAAAATATTTTCTTTTCTAAAGAATGTTTTCACCTGAAAATATTTTATGGCTGGAAAACATTTTATATCAAACCAAACATAGCCTAAAGGAACACTTGTCCTTTAAGTTTTAGCATGGAGCGCTTGAATTTTGACTTAAATATCCTCCATGAATTCTCATATCCATAGCCTTATTATTGTGCTCATTAAGGATCCGTTTGGATACAACTTATTTTTGCTAAAACTAAAAACTGAAAACATTGAAACAAAATAATTTTTAAATGTGTGAATAGTGTTGTGGAACCTTTTTTTTTTTTTTTTCTGAATAAAGTGGTTGTGGGTCCCGTGAACAGTAACTTTGTCCTCCGCACAGTGTAATCATGTTCATGAACAGTGCCATTTACTGTTCATGAACGCTGAAAAAAAAAAAAAACAGAAAACGCAAAACGTGCAACAGACTTGGGTGGGGTTTGGATACCAAGTTTGCGTTTTTGCCATTGCAAGTTTTGTGTTTTTTTTTTTTTTTTTTTTTTTTTTTTTTTTTTTTTTTTTTTCAGCAAAAATAAGTTGAATCCAAACGGACCCTTGATATCCAAACCCCACCTAAGTCTCTTATTTAAGCATGCCTGTGGCTTTGAACTCAACTTCTCCCTCATTGGCTGGAAAAATGAATTGTAGAATATCTTTGCGAGGCTTCTCATTATTGATAGTTTGATGTCCAAATGCCCATCCAAGAGGATTATAGGAAGCATGCATTGGATGTAACATGATGTGGGACGCCTTTGGAAAATTAGAGCAACGTTGCTGTCTACGAACCAATGAAGCTCATATGGTATGGAAATTTCTCCCGTCACAAAGTGCATCTTTAGAATAATTCCCATAGAAACCACATTTGCATACGTTCCTCTATCCATCATAGGATTGTTATTGATTGTGGCAGTAGAACAGAAAACTTCGGTACTGTACCAATCTTTCTTGGTTTCATTTTTTAGGCTCAAAAATATTTTTAGTAAGTGCCAGACCTTCTACGTGTTCACCCAAATGATGAATATATCTTGAATGTTTGAGACCAAAACTAAAAATATGCAAATATTATTGGAGATGAACGGCCCAATGGACTTGATAAAATAAACCTAAATTGACCAAACCATACGTATGCAAATGAGTCATCATGGTTTGGTTTGGACTATTGCATCATGTCGGATCTCAATCCGATATTTAACCATGTAGATTAGTTTGGGTCCATGGTTTTTATAGCTGATGAGGTTAGCTTGGATTGAAAAATATTCAAAACCAAAGCAGACCAACCTATGCACAATCGATGTTTGAAGCACATAGTTATCCACCATACAGCAACTTGAAATAGTAAAAATAACCGATATATTACAAGAAGTCTGCCTAAACAAAGCGTACTTCATTACTAGATGTTCAGATCAGTGATTTCTCCTGTCAAAAACATGTCCAAGGGCTGCATGCCTATCAAACTGGCAATAAACAAAACATCTCTCTCTCCCTTTCTATCTCCCTCTCCTGACTAAATGGTTAAGTATTTCTTAATAAAGCAGGGTGCCACTCAAACTCACCCATACTGAAAAAGGTTACAAGGTAGAAGTTGCATATCTCCAGCCAAGCACAACTTCAACAAACTCCTCCAAGTTCATCACATTGACATGACCGCCATCTCTAACTGCAACCAGCACAGATGTTGCAACCCCAGAAACAATGCCTGCAGTGAAACTTGGCAAATATGAGATTGTTCTTAACTCACCAGACATACAATCAATTTTTGGAGAAAGTAGAAAAAAAAAGTGGCAAGATCGCAAATCTAATACGAAAACCATTTTCCACCCTGGATAAAAAGAAGAAGAGGGCAGGGTGGAAAGAGATTGATATTTTGAAGCATAGTTGAAGAATGAACCATTTTTGGTGCAGCATTACCAATTAAACATTGCAACCAATTTGTCTGTTTCAAAAATCAGCATGGATGCATAACTATGAGCCCTTACATATAGAATCTTCTAGAAATGCACAAGTATCTTATGATAATTAGGCGATAAAAATAAAAATAAAATGATCCACGAGCTTTGATTGTTCTAACTAATATTATGAAAAAATAAAAAGGGATCATTCGATACTGGGTTCAAATTGTATATTAGGATAGCAAATAAACAGATAATAAAATTTGAATGCTCATATTTGGACTCCTCCAAGCATGAAAAACTCTCTATCATGTTGTTGGCATGGATATCATGGTAGCCATTCCAAATAGTAGAATTAAGCAATTGAATTTGATCTTAAATAAAATGCTCATATCAATCATTATGGATTTCAGTTAGCTCAACTGGTAAAGTCTTTTATCTTGAATAAGAGATTTGGGATTCGAGCTCTGCTTATACCAAAAATCAACTAGCATCTTAGGCTAATGCTAAAGGCAATCATTATGGAGTGGATGTCATAGATTGATATTCTATCTCATCTATAAAATAAACATATAAACAAATAAAATGTTCATATCAGATGCTTGTGATGTGGACAATTTCTGAGAGAGGTGAATAGTAGGAATTTTGATAGTATTTAGCAAATTTGGCATTTGCTATTCCTCTTTTTTGAGTGTATATTACACATTTTTTTAAAGATCTTTTGAATTTGAGATTGTAATTCTTCAGAAGTAGCTATAAAACACTCTTGAGGTATTTGAAATTTGCTTCCCCATTTATTTAAGTCACTTTATTATTAAAATAAAGTTACATATGCACCCAAATATGTCTTGGACCCACCTTCATCCCATAATTGTAAAAGGAAGTGCCATTTGAACCAGTGCTCATTGGTCCAAAAAAGGTACATATTAGATGCTTGTAATCATCCAATCATACATATATTTCAAGCAGCATAAGATATTGCCTTGTTGTCCTACATGGTAGGCAAGAAACCTAGCCAACATATCAAAGATTTAAGAAGGATGCATGTTACCACCAAACCTGTTTGCTCTAGTGGTACTGGTACCTCTGCCTATCGAAAGAGTGCAAGTTTAAGCCTCGGGTTATTGTCCCCTTAAAATATATTTTGTTGATATAAAAAAAAAAGGCGGAATGCATGTTAGTTAAATAAAAGGTCATTTGTGAGCTTCAAGCCAAAAGCAATTGGATGGATATGCATATGATGTAATACAGAGAACATACTTAGGAATATGCAAAAAATGGAATGCAAGTTGTTTCTTACCATTATCAACTACACCCGGTATCACATTGATGTTCTTCTCAAGCTCAGCTGGGTTCTGTATCCCATTCGGGAAGCTGATGAGGTAGCAAGAACTCGAGTTAACAACATTAGTCAGTATTCTTAAACCACAACAACCTTAAACATATTGAAGCAAGTTGGCTTCTGGGCCAATTCTGGGAAGCAGGAATCAATCACACAAGGGTTTGCTAAAGCATAAAAGATAAAAATAAAGAAACGAACAAACAAACCAAGGATGAGCTGATCTTTCAACTAAAGCATCAATTAATATTTGATTTAGATCAGTATCTAATGTTCAATAAGAAAACAAATGCCTCTTTTGCTATATCACCTCCAGAAGACAATGACAAATTAGTATCCTTGCAGTCAAGAATGCAATTCAATTCCTTGTTCAGGCCAATGGATCAGGTGGTAAAGGATTGCAGTGGTCCAAGAAACAGCCAACTGCTGCATGGTGAAGCAGGCTTTAGACAATATGTAGTTGCAGCCTTCCAAATCCAGGCCTCAAAACTAATTCCGCATTTGATAAAGGCAGAAACTGAAAGGATGGATTCCAGGTAAGGGTACCACATGAAACTAAAATGTATATTTAAGATATCCAACCGTCCTTTCTCTTCCATCCTCCAAGGAACAAACTCAACTTAACTCAAAAAAGCTTAATCCCACTCAACTTGGGGTCAGATTTATAAATTTTTCTTGCCATCCAGCTCTATGTAGAAAAATTCCTGGTAAAAATATTCCTTAGGCTTTAGCCATCTAGACCATGTAAGACCAGAACTAATATAGTTCTATTCCAAATTCCACATTAAACTGTCCTGTCTTAGCCTACTAGCCTCAAACTAATAGTTGATATAAATTGTTTTCAGTATCAAATTTTCTTTAAAAAAAATTGTAATTAGTCATGGAACAGCCGAACAGGCAAGTCTACTTTTCAAGTTTCTTCTATTTGAAAAAACTTCTGATTCACGTTTGTTAATTATTAGCCTAAGAAAATATCAAGCTAACAATTTTCAAAACAAGAGCTTTTATTCTAAAAATTAAAATTTTAAAAAGAAAAGAAAAGAAATACAGATGTCCACTTAAAAGCATATATACAACTGCTGGTTAGTTTGCAGCCAAGACAACAAAATCAAAAGGGGAATTTAACCAGTAAAGTTCTAAAACACAACACAAGGACAAAACTATTAAACCAGTCCAAAAATAGACTAAGACTTTGAGGATCCTTGTTCATAAAGTTCTGTACCAAAGTTTCATTTGGGGAAAACAAAGAGAGGAAATAGTAATAATAATATACCTCACATCTATAATCATATTCCCAAGATCTGTGATAACTGGACCATCCTTCCTTAGGGCAGATCGAATTTCAGGAACTGTAACATTCACAGGAAATGCAGTAAGTAAATGAAATAACTCCCTCTTCCCCCACCCCGACCAAAAAATATTCAAAATATATATCTACAAATAAATAATAATAGTGTCATCCAGTCTCAAATAAAAAGCATAAAAATGCCCTCTGGGAACTGACAACAGGAAATTAGAACAGACAATCCTGCCATTACAGCTTCCCAATGTAATTAAAGAGGGTACAAATAAACAACCCTAGAGGGGAAAAAAAACCTCAAAGAAAAGTCAAATGCAATTGTGCGATTTATAAACAGATAATACAGAGATGCATCATTCAATTCATATTTGGAATGTCACTGTGAAAACTAACCTCCTCCAAGAGCAATGAGCCGCCTTGAAACAGGTGATGTGGCAAGTGGGAGAACTTCAACCTAAAACACATCTTGTCAACTTTTTGGACATGTTGCATGAGATCAAAATCAACAATCAATTTGAAATCCTATTGAATTATTCCTAATCTTCTTAAGATAAGTGTGAATGAAAATCATTACATCATCATTTTCTACAGCAAAGTCTCTCAAATGGTACCAACTAAATTAGGGTCCTTTCCCAACATCAAGCCATAAATAAATAAATAAATAAATAAAAGGTTCTTCTATAGGACTGAGTTCTCCAGCTCAATATTTTCTATTATTAATCAATGCAAATGAGAAAAATATATAACTAAACACATCTATGATTAACAATATCATCTATGAAGAACTCAAACTACAGAAACAAAATAACTGATTAAGCACAAAGGGAAGTTACTAACCGCAACTGGAAACTTGCTACCAAGCCGATGAACAACCTTTGTGTGTTCAGCTAATATTATGCACACATTTGCCATGGAATAAACCACCTGATTTAGGAAAAGAAAAATTATCAGAATAAAAAATAAGTTTGATCAATATTGTAACTTTAATCTGGATGCCAGGTACTCAAGTGGAGATCCATAACTTTTGCTACCCCCCCCCCCCACCCCCAAAATTTCAATTTTAGGTTTAAATATATGTGTGTGCGTGTGTGTGTGTGTTATTTTACTTCTAAAGCTTCCTTTGTGTGCATAGAGATGATTCCTATTTGAAGAAATGATTAGGGAGGGTCACTTAAGATGCTGTGGTGATATGCAATGAAGAACAATTAATGCATTGGTGCAAAGGTGATATAATGAAGATAATAACTGGACTGCTACAGTCATGAAGTCAAGAAATTAAGATAACCCACATGAGACATGCTTATTATGAAGATAATAACTTCTTAAATAAACTTTATGCAATAATATATAATTAGGCCTTTATGTAAGTCGGTATCAGACACCATCTGAAACCAAGGTTCGAACATCAAATTGAAACCAATAAAATACCAAAGAAGCCAAGAATTTAATAAAACAAAGCAGAAAACTATGAACTGCCAGCAGCTGGCACATGCAATATAACTGCTAAAACTTGATTTAGACACAGCTGTGTCACTGAAGTGATGAAAAAACATTTACTAATTCCTGAATTATTAGAATATTGCCATTAATAACAGGAATCCCGTTGTCTAGCAGAGACAAAACATCCATTTTCCCAATGAATTATATCATTAAGACAATTCAGTGATAAATAACAATTAATTTAAATTTCACTCACCTTCTGAACAGTATGAGCAGCTTCCCCTCCCTGGCAAACAAAAAATAGCAGTAAATCTAATTAGAAATCAGAATATTAAAATACAAAAACCAAAAAGAACCAACACACCCAAAAAAATGCCATGAGGAATCTTAAACCTTTAACAGGTTTTTATTGAAGTCCACTTCATCTACCCCGTCAAACACAATGTCAATGTTATCAACATCATTCAAATCAACCTGAATTGGCAGCAAAAACACTATGGAGATGAAAACATATGTCAGAAATATAGTAAATTAAATATCTCATCTAGAAAGGTTACCCAAAATATTAAGAATACCCGACAAAACTTACCGTTCTCAAACCAAACTGTTTAGCTAGAAGTCGTGAATGGTAGTTTGCTCCAACTGCAACAATGTCTTTCAACTGGAAGAACATTTGAAAAGGCTAATCAAAACCCATTGACAAGAATACAAATACCAAATTTTGTAATATGGATGAGCCAGTAATTACAATTACGATTTGCTTTGATCATAAGAGTACTTCAACAAACCAGACCTACACTTCATAGTTCATGATCAAAAGTGGAAAATGGACGTTTACTTCTGTGTGTTTTATAGTGCCACCTTCCCTTTTCTAGGGAATTATAAAATGACCGTTATAAAGAAGGATTTCATATGAAGCATGAATTTAATCAAAATCCTCCCTTATATCTTTGTGTTAAAATGCTTCAAATCTGCGCATTAGTGATGTTACGAGTCTCTAAATATTCAATTGTAAGGAAAAAGATAATCACAGTCTGTATCCGCTTATGTGTAAAGATGGCAAAAGGTTTGCAAATGAGCTTTAGCTCAAATGACACATCCTCCCCCTTCTAAGAGCAAGGTGGAGAGTGAAGTGTGAGTTCAAGACCCACAAGATGTGCGTGTTACTAATGGGTAAAGTTTTTTTTTTTTTTTTTCCCTTCTTTTTCTTTATTGTTTATATGTAAACTACTATTACAAATGAGGAAGTAGATCAAGAAAATAATTGACCCACTCCTAAATAATTACAATCTCAAATTCATAAGATCTATAATGTATAAACTCTAGAAAAGAAGTTGACAGGGATGCTACTCAAAACAGTAAACCACTCATACAGGGATCTCAACAAGTACACGTATAGGCCATTCAACGCCATACAAAATTCCAAATAGAGTAAACACAAAGGACCGCATGTTACCATCTCAGGCATGACCCAAGAAATCCCAAAGAGAGTAAACACAAAAGACCACATGTTATTGCCAAGGAACAATGTAAAAGATGGCAAGCAACAAACTCTCCATCACCCTTGCAAGTGCAACACTAGTCAACAGTCATTAATTAGGTAGAGCTTTCAAAGATTATCCACAGTCAAAATTTTGTCAAATGTTGGTACCCAAGCAAAGAACGCAACCATATGGGGTGCCTTTACACTCCATATTCTCCTCCAGGGCAAGTGAGTTCTTATAGAATCCTCTAAGACCCAGTAGAAGGACCAAACCTTGAACTTTCCATTTTAGCTAATTTCTATGGATGTTAATCTTCAAGATGGCCTTAAGCATACTTATAAAAAAAAAAAAAAAAAAAAGAATACTTATCAAAAAAAAAAAAAAGGCCTTAGGAATACTAATCATCAAAGAAATTATCCACTGCTTCCAACTGAGGGCTCAGGATATGTCCAACACCCAATTAAGAAGCCACAGAAGCACCTTCATCATCCTCTGCCCTATTCTTATATGAGGCAGAAGTGTCATTTGAGTTGCAGCTAATTGGTAAGTAGAATGAAAATAGTATGAACTCCTATTTAATTTCTAAGAGGGAGAACAAGATCTAAGGAATCTAACTTACATGAAAACTGTAGTCAATTCTTTTGCAGTACAAGTGCTAGTTAATACAGAAAGAAGGAAAAACTATCATAAAATCATTAGAACCACACCTTTCCTTCACCAATTAGTTTTCCAAGCTCTTCCATGAGGAGAGATGTGCCTCCTGTTCCCAGTCCAATCACCATTCCAGATTTCACAAGTTCCACAGCCTTCTTAGCAAGGGCAAGCTTAAAAACATCTTGTGCTGCAAGAGTATTATTGAAAAATTATATGAAGTCCATTCAAATATGTAGAAAAAGAAAGGGTAAAAGATGTGGAAAGTAAACTAGACTGCAATAAACATGTAAAAACTTTGAACTAGTTCCTCCAATATGCTAGAGTACAATCCACAAGAGAAAAGAAAGTACAAAAATAACAGGAAAGAGTAATTACTTAACCAGTCCATGAAGTAACACACCATGCCAATGTTGACATACAAATCAGTGATAGATGTCCTTGTCCCAAAAACACATTCACAAGCAATTACAAACAGATTTACATAAGTACCTACAAAATATAAATATAGGAGCAATGCATGAATTCATGGGCCAAAAGGACTCGCAGCACATAGAATCTGATGTCCAGATTTCAAGGCTAGATTATAAGGTGCTCTTTTTTTCCCACATGCAACAAACATAGGGTGGTGCATAACTTGCCCATGCATTAACCCCATACTTATATGTGTCACAGCCATTAATATTTTCTACTGGAAATGAAACCAAAATCCATCACTTCAGAGACCACCAAATGAAGCTCTGCATTTCCACTATAAAACTAAAATCTGAAAAGAAAAAAAAAATGCTAATATGGATCTTTGAACTTACAGTTTTGGGAGTTCTCAAGGGCTGAACTTCTTCTCTTTAGATGATTGAGCGTGCTTTCAGATGTAGGATGGCCAGTATTTGGGAATAGGTGATGCTTGTCACCATTTGCTAACTGCTTAGTAACATTGACTCCTTCCACTGCAGAATCAACTATTTTTAAGAATTTTTGTTGTTACAAAGCCATACGAATGAGCAAAACACAGCAGATGACTCTGAAAGTTTATGATTCAGTTCAAACCAACCATTCATAATGACCTATGCTTAACATGGGCAGTTGCACAAAATCACAAATGATAATTCTCACCTGATGGTATAATTTCACAGCTTGCAGCTACACCAACAAGAGAAGGACAATCTTGGTGCACTATTGCTTCCGCTGGATCTTTTGCTTTACTTCTCCTTTGTGCTCGAGGACCCCCACTTTTTTTGCATCTATTACTATGAAACATCCCTGGACTCAGTTCATGATTATGTTCAAGAATGACATGACACAGATGGAACTTCCCATCAGAGCCAAGTGCAACATTAACTTTGGCTTTGCAATTCGTTTTAGGAGACTGTCTCAATGAAAACTTTTTCTTTGCCGTGCTTTCCCGCTTTCCAGCTCTTGCACATGCAAGAGTAAAGTAATTTAACTTGCCATCATCCCTACACCTTGAACTTCTTCGGTATATACCAAAGCCTTCACGCTGAGCAAACTTGCTATAGTAATTACGAACCTCTTCCGGAGAGACAAACACCATCCCGGCCCTGGGTGTTTCTACTTCTTCATTCCCTAACCCTCCTACATTGTGTTCCTCTACTTTGTCACCGTCAACTCTCTCCTTATCACAAGAAGACCCTTGATTATCATTCTCCAATGTCACATTTACCATAGAATCACCTTCCATCTCCTAATAAAATAACCACCCCCCCCCCCAAAAAAAAAACCTCAAACTTGATTAATTGAATAAAACAGATTAGAAATGGCACAAAATGCTATAATTGAGGCTAATAGCAATCTAGAAAGTTGCCAAACAGGAATCTTTAACCAACCAAACAGTATCAAATAATCCAAATTATTCAGCCCCACAATGATCTCAATAAGTTCCTAGTAAATCCCACCAGAATTTAAAAAAGAATCACTGAGAGTTTATTTACTTCAAATCCCAATTCAAAATTTTCCAGAGATTTAATGGCTGAACGTTACATCCCAATTCTAATACAAGGGCCCTTCAAACATTGATCAGAAAAATTACCCAACGCCAAAAAAAAAAGACAAATAACAGAGCAGATAACCCATAACCCAAAAAACTTAATGTACAACTGCAAGAAACAGATTTTTGTGAGGACCCATTTGGTTGCTCAGAAAATTAAGGCAAGAAAAACAAAACCCAGAAGTTAAATTCAATATTTTTCCACGATTTGGAGCCTATTAAGCCTCATTTGATTTAGTTGTGCTAAATTTTTCACTTTCCTCAAACTAAATATTAAAAAAATAAAATAAAAGAAGTAGAATTCTAAGTGATTTGAGTATTATCAAAAGTGTGCACTAGTTTATATTCTGAACAAACAAAGAGGGCATAGAAAGAAACAGTCACAATACAAGTAATGAGAGTCTTACGAATAGAGAGAGTCTGGGACTGAACTGGGGCTTCGCCAGAGAACACAGTGTTGGGTTGGTGGGATGAACAATACATACACAAGAAGTGCAGCCAACACAAAAAACGCACCAACTCCCTTTGAAAATCAAACGACCGGTCACCTAAACACTTTGATTTTCAACTGTAGCCAACACTTATGGCATGTACAATGAATTTTTTTTTTTTTAATTATTATTCATTTATAACCAAGAAATCTGTATTTATTATTTATTTTTATGTGAATAAGTATAAGGTAGTTTGGCTGTAATTTTATAATAGGATATAGTTATTTTCTTTCTTTTTTTTTGACAGATTTGACCATTGTTACTTAAGAATACTTATTTCCAATCTAAATATATAATATAATACTAGCATCTGAACTCTTCTATTTTTTGAGTAAATTTTAATAATTTAGGCACGTGCTCAAAGACTTTTTTATTTTTTGAGTAAATTTTAATAATTTTTTGATCTCTTACGCAGAATACACTAAAAAATTAATTAAACATGTGATTTTGGGCTTACTAAACTTAGGAAGACACTTCCCAAATCCAACTCCCACAATATATTCTAACATATATTTAGATCCAGACTTCACATCCCCTATCGGTTGATTGCAAACTTTTATCTTGAAAACATAAAACAATGTTAATTACAGAGGCTACATACAAAAATAGTTGTTGTTATGGAGGATGGGAATGGAGGGAGAATATTATAACTGCTGAATGATAATGGGTTGAAGTTTGAAGTTGTGTTTGTGAGAATTTGTAGTTGGATTTTTTTTAAAGCAATAGTTCATCGTTGTTTATCTTATCCAATTGTTAACGTTTTTTTTTTTTTTTTTTTTTTTGGTGCTGGCAATATCGGTCATTGGTTAAGGAATAAGAAAGAATTTTGAACAATTAAATTTACTTGAGTTTTACTTGTGTTTTTAAACGTGAAGTTAAACAATATCGGTGGTTAGCATATTTTACTTGAGTATTTAATCATGAAGTTATCTAAAACTTGTACTATTTTTAAATTTTGAATTTGAAAAAAAGAAAAAGAAAAAAAGAGTGGCTGGGGTAGTGTTTTTTTTTTTTTTTTTTTTTTTTTTTTTTTTTTCTATAAAACGTAAAATAGTTTTTTTTTTCTTCTTCAAAATAGGAATGTGGTAGATAATTTTTTTTTTTTTAATACAACGTGGCTTTTTTCATTAGGTTTTTTAATTTTAATTTTTATCAATTTAAGATTTTAAACCATTTCTTATGATTTAGAGATAAAGATAAGTTTATATTAAATTAAGGGTATTTCATTAGTTGTTTCTTTTTCTTTTTCTTTTTTTTTACTGATTGTGAGTTTTTTTTTTTTTTTTTAGAATAAAATATTAGAAACATGTGTTAGAATTAGTGGGAGTGTTTCTATTTTATATGCAATATTTTTTCAAATTTATCTAAAATTTAGGATTTTTTAAATTGGTGATTTTACATGTCTAATCCTACTATTTAAGCTTTACAAACTGGTAAATTTGAGAGTATTTTGGATATCAAAATTAAGATATCCAAACAAGGGAAGCCCCTTAAATAATAGTATAGACTAGCTTATAAGCACGCGTCCACATGTGTGCTTAGAGACTCTTCTATATTTTGTGTAAAGGTTAATAGTATTTATTTCATTATAATTCAAAGTTACTATATTTTCCAATTACAAAAATACCTAGGGGTGTGATGATATTTATACCAAAAAATTATTTCACTTACAAATGCATAAATCTCATCACACTCATAGATATTTTTGTGATTGAAAAATATAGCAACTTTGAATTATGATGAATAAACACTATTAACCTTTACACAAAAAATAGAAGAGTCTCTAAGAATGCGCTCACGCGCATGCTTCGAGGCTAGTTCAGTATTAACCTTTAGGGGGAGGAAAAAAAAAAAAAGACCATCTAAGCAAATCTTATAATGTTCTATAAAGTGAAAAAAATTTACAAAAGCTATTATGTAAAAGTTGATAAATCAATTGTAAGGATTAGATTTGGGTCCCTATCCTAAAAGGTGAATCGACTTAGGCCCAAAAAGCCCAAAACAAAGTAGAGAGTGGGTTGAAAAATTGGGTTTTATTGAATCAGACAATAAATAGGGTAGATCTTGATGATAAGATAATGAAGATAGACAAGTTTTGACTAAAGAAAATTGTCCTTGGCAAAGTCTAAGGAGATTAGTTCTTATGTATTACTCTCAAGTTAGGTTACAAATGCAATTCTTGATTGCTATAGTATTTTTCCCTCTCCTTCTCGATCCCTGCTTCCTCAGGGGTTTCTTCCATTATATATCTCCCTTTCAATGATATTGGCCCTCCATTTGTTAATCATCCAGGCCACTTTTTGAGTTCTTGTCCCATCGGACACCCCCTCTGGCCTTCTGTGAGTTGGGGTAAACAAGACAGCATTGTTCAGAGGTCTTCTCCACATAAATGCGGCTAGAAAGTTAACTGCAGAACATTCAATACGATGGCAGTAGCTTTTCCTTAGATATTTCCAGCTCCTATTCTTCCAGTACATTTATAATGCACGTCCCTATCAATGAGATTTCTTGGAAGGTCATCTTGAGCGATAGAATATACATTTGATTTGTACTTCGTTTATCCGAGGAGACACTTCTCCTCGGACCACCTTTGCCAACCTTTCCATTTGCATATTACTTATGGGACTCTAAGCTTAACACCCTCACTATTGTTTATTTGTCCTCGGACCAACCAACGTCCTCGGCCAAAGCCTAGGGCCCAATATACAATTTTGGGCCCTTATCCCTACATCAATGTAGAAACTTGAAATACTTACATCAAGTCAAGTTGAAAATATAATTCACTGCATTAGAAACATGGAATTTTTCATATTGTTAAATGAAAGATCCACGTTTGTTTTTGTTTGAGTGTTGTTGTAGGTGTTGTTTTTTGTTTTTGTTTTTGTTTTTGTTTTTGTTTTTTTGTTTTAATTTGATTTTATTTAAAATGTAGTATTTTAATCCTAAATTTTAGCCATGAACTACACATCCATACCAAAAAGTTAAAAAGAGCTTAAATTTAAAATTTAACAACTGCCATTTTTTTTTTTACGGTAAAAGACTCAAAAAAAAAAAAAAAAAAGGTTATGGAAAGGCTCCAGATGTGTGTATCCACATTTTTTTTTTCTTTTAGTGGTGTTGCTATTGTTCTTTTATTTATGGCAGTTATCAATTTGTATTTAATCCTAAAATGTAGTGTTTTAATCCTAAAATTTAGCCATGTGTACTACACATCCATAACAAAATGTTAAAAAGAGCTTATATTTACAATTTAGCAAATAATTATTTTTTTCTTTTACGGTAAAAGACTCAAATTTTTGTTGTTTTATTTTTATTTTTATTTTGTTAAGGAAAGGCTCATCCAAGTTTTTTTCTTTTTAGTGGTGTTGTTGTTCTTATTTATTTATGACAGTTATCAAGTTGTATTTAATCCTAAAATGCAATGTTTTAATCCTAAAATTTAGCCATGTACTACACATCCATAACAAAAATTTAAGAAGAGCTTATATTTAAAATTTAGCAACTACCATTTTTTTTCTTTTACGGTAAAAGGCTCAATCTTGATCCTAAAATTTAGTGTTTTAATCCTAAAAGTTAGCTACTTACAACACATCCATACCAAAAGTTAAAAAGAGTTTAAATTTCAAATATATAAACTACCTTTAAAACTGAGAAAATGTACGTAAATTTTTTTATGGAGTAGTAAATTAATAATTAAATGTAAATTGAAATTTTTTTTTTTTTTGAGAAGTATACAAATGATAAATATAGTTTATGCTACAAAAGAATTTTTTTTACAACAATTTCTTATATAACAACCACTTTATGTGAGGTTTGAATCACACAATAATTCTTGTAAAGTTTGTCACCCGAACTTATCTAGTACTTTGTATTCCATTCTAATGCCTCCTCAATGCAATCCAATAAATTTGTGCATATGTCAACCTGAAAGAGATAAAAGAGTTAGAAAAAAAAAAAGGAAACTATAATAAAACAAAAAAAAGAGTATGTGTTTGTTTTAAATTGAAAATCCAATGAAGTAGCGAATATTTATTGATTGGATTAATCATGATCAATGGATAGTAGGAAAATTTTGTTCTTATGGATCACAATGTGACACGCTATTGATAAAATAGGATTACAATTTATGTGTGAGCCAAGGCGAGCCTTTTGTATTAAAAAAGAAAACCCAATAATTTGGTCCCTACATTTTGGTAGTAGCCAACCATCAATTTGGTCCATGTTATTTTTAATTTGTAATCAATTTTTTATTAGGTAACAAATAATTGGTGAGTAAAAAAGTGATATTAGTGATATGCCTAGATTAGAACCAATTACATTTAGGCACTTAGGATTTGTTGTGAAAATGTTGTAGACGTAACATTATTTATTGATATAAATAAAAAAACTTTAATTTGCCTCTTTAAACTATTAATAAAAACCACCTCATACTCTTGGTGCGATGGTCACTCCACAAGTATAAGTGCTTGTAGGGTGTTGGGGGCAAGGATCGGGATTCAAGTCTCTAGAAATGAGCTTCACACACATATATATTTAGATTAGGCTAGACTAGAATTTAATCTTGTGTGTGTATATATATATATATATATAAACTATTAATAAAAAACAACTAAAACCAACCTAAATATTTATATTTTTTTTGGCAACACATTCAAGTTCCAATAACATATTAAATATTAGGCACAACACATTTATGGGGGTCAAAACGCAAAAGCTAGAGGGCACTATTGGTATTGTCGATCTACACAACTAATTTATGAGAAATTGAAGTCAGAAATCCACAATGGGAGAATTAAATGGACGATTAAAGAGAGAAGAAATTGAATCAAGACTTGTTATGGGCGAATATCGTTTTCCCAAGGGGGATACAAGGATAAAGGAAGTACAATACTACTCAGAGCTCTCCTTAGTCTCTCTCTCTTCTAGCTTTTGTCTCAAAATTTTTGAATCCCCTTCCTATTGATCTCCTCTTCCTTTTATAGTCCCTCCTCTCCTCCAATTGTCTAGTTCTCTAGCTGGATTTTTGGAGTGGAACCTGTCATATCAGCACACATTCCTACCATTTTGTGATCATGAGGGCAGGTTTTAGGATTGTCCTCCTTATTTTGGCCAGTCAATCAGTAATAAATGCGGCTGTCGTTAGGTGAGGAGAGTATTAAATGCAGAGGTGACTTATGAGTTGGGTTTTGTGTTTTTTCAGATGCATTCTCGTGGTAACTTGATGACGAGAAGCATGCGTTCCCGTGGTAACCTGATGAAGCAAAGCCCTTTTCATAACACGGGGGGCATCCCTCTGTAATATCTCTCCTTGACGTGAACTCGGTCCTCGTGGGATTTTCAGACGTTATTCGTGGCCTACCTCCTTCAGACCGCAGGCCCCGCCAAATCCCCTCGGGTCTCCATGTAAATGCCTTACCATGGAAGGGACTCCCTAACTTTCAGTCCTCAGTCTAAGGCCTTCGTGGTGAGCTTAGGCACACTCCCCCACAACATTAAAGTTCCTAGTAACACATTCAATACCCATAACCCATTCAAGTTCTAAAAATCTACATAATCATGATTCTAAGTTCAAATTACATATTTTCCTTTAAAAAAAAGTTCAAAATACATAACTACATATTAATTAGACATGAAATGGTTCCATCCATGATCCATGTTCAAAATGCATGATTATACTACCATTCAAGTTCAATTTTTTGACATGGTTATGTGTAGTTAATTTGCCCCACCCTTCCTTAAAAGTCACCACGAATTTTAAGTGAAATTTGTGGTACCTTTGTATTAGAATCATTTTCTCTTTTCCTTGTGTGTGTATTTGTTTCTCAAAAAAAAAAAAAAAAAAAAAAATTCGAGGTTCATGTTTGTAATAAATACGCATTAGTTATTACTTTCAATGTCCATTTTCTTTGTTGGGGGAAAAAATGCCCAACAAAAGTTTTCAAAGCTTATCATTTCTAGCCAAAAAGAAGAAGAAGAAGAAGGAAAAAAAAAACATTATAGTCTTTTCATCATAAATAGAATAAGCTAATATAACTCATAAAAATAACGCATGATAAGTTTCATGCCACTATTTTATCGTAGTATGTTTTTCTATCACAAGCATTCATCTTCATATTATCATCACATCTGTATGTTTTTAGACCCCTTAAAACACAAGTTGTTTAACTTAGTTATTTAGCCAAGTGATTACTTAGATAAATTATTCAAATCTAGGTTAACACAAGTAAATCATATCATGTAAACAATGTGGAAAATAAATAATACAACGATATGATAATCTAAGAAAACCAAACCAGTAAAAAACCTGGGGAGGATTTAACCTAGCTATCCTCAAGGTAAAACAAATCCACTATGAAAGAATTGAAATTTTACAATAGCGACTTAGACTACTAACATCTTATTGCTACCTCAAGTAGAAAACTTACTACCACGACCACGTAACAGCTCTGAGTCCACAGATTACCTTTTTCCTTGATCCATAGCAACCACAAGTACTCTTACTTGTGTTTTTCTTTAAGCTCTTTAAGTAGCAACTAAAACGATCATCAAGCTCTCGACATCAATCTTGATCTTGATAACCCTAAGTATGTATGAAGGCAAACACCTCTAGATCTCATAAGAGATTCACACACACAGCATATCAACAACCTCTAAAACATGGCTAGGGTTTTTCTTTTTATACTTGGAGTAAAACATAAAACCCTACACGTTATATAGGCTTGGGTTGAGTTGGAAAATTCTGCAGAAAAACAATCTACACGAGTTTCGATTAATTGAATTTAATTTTCGATTGATCGAGTCTTGCAGATTTACACTTTAAATCTTGTAGTACACTCGATTCCAACTTTACAAATAAACACACTTTGAGCAGCCTAAATCTAGACTAAACGTTTTGATCATGGTTTGCCAACATATACATATTGAAGTTCTAATACATTAGTTTCTAATTTCTTAGAACCTAACACCATCTAAAATAATTTTTCTCAGGAATATCTTGAATGGAATTCGATATGCTCTTAACATAGCATAACAAAATATAATTGTCCTTACGAAAATACATAGAATTAAATTTATATTACATTATCAACCATATTAAAAATAAATAAATTGAACACACAAATTTACTCATTTTCTCTAGTTATATAATTATCTCACAGTGTGTGACATATCCTTTTGACGTTCCATTCTTTAATTTCTTCTTGAAGTTTCTGTTATGCTTGTTGGACACGCATCATCTTGCTAGGGGAAAATTCTTAAGAAATATTACTCCTAAGAATTATCTTGCCAGGTACATCTTCCATAAATGAGTCATTAGAATCAATCCTAATAATATGATTGTGAACGAGATAACATACCAAATATTCTTATGTTTCGAATGACCCAAATGGTTTTGCATCAATACATAAAAAAGAGTTTCAAGAATCCAAACCCTTTCTCACTATAGTAGATCACAATGAAGATTAACAAAGGTTAGATAATATTCGTGCATTTTCAACTGAATCACCACTAAAACTGTTTCAAATAGTATCAGACACTTAGATAAGGAGACACATTCCATTTTTATTACCATATTCAACAAATTTTTTTTACAAAAATCACTAATATTAAAAATCAATCTTACACCCAAAAAGATTAAAAAAGAAAAAAGAAGAAATTGTTCTATTCTTATATATAATCCCTCTGGGGACTTTAGATGCGTAGGTAGTATTTTCATGGAATTAATGGAGAAAAATTAGAGTTTAGTGTAAGATGCATTAAAAAGTGAATAGGTAAATAGGAAAGGTCGATTTTATTAAAATTTGGCTAAAAATATGAATGGAATTCAGCCGTTGATTAAGCGGGGAAAAAAAAAACACTGCTCGGTAAAGTCTTTATGTTAAAGGTCAGTACCACTGTACACATTTTCTTGGTTGCTCATTTTTTTGTCTGTTTCTATGTGTCTCTTTTTGAATATTCTTGGGTTTTTAATGGTCAAAATAATATGGGTTGTGTTAACGGGCACCGCACGGTGCCCGTTAACCACAAAATTTTTTGACTTTCTCTGACACAATTTTTGTCTTTTTTTTTGCAATACATGTCATTTTTTCAGTTTTTCCGGTACTATTCAGAATATTTTTGACTTTTTTTCACAAATTTTTTTTTTTTTTTGTCTTTTCTGCTCGTAACCAGCACCACGCGGTGCTGGTTAACATTCTCCAAATAATATTAGGAGGAAGAACCCTACTTGTTTTCCCACCCTGATAATATGATTGCTCTTGTATCTGTTGGCTTCCATGTCTCCAGATTGGTCTGAATATCATAAGATTGCATAGTTTCGTAGGGTTCTAAACAGACTTTCTTTCTTGGCTTTGTCTGTTTCTTCAGTGTCTTTTTTCTTTCTTTGGTTTCAATTATCAAAATACTCTTACAGATGAAAACCCTACTTACTTTCCTGAATTTCTTGTAGATCTCTTTCAAAACTCAAGAGTTTCACTCGAAAAAATTCGGTGTTTGGAGGTAAGGGTTTTCCCCCAGCTAGCTCAGCTAGCCATTTTGTACGGCTTGTTTTGATGCTTTTCAATTTTCATCGGTCATAGAGAGTAAAACATTCCATTAATCCATCATGAGGTCAGTCAGTTCTTTGCTCGACATCTTTAAAATCTGTGTCTATTTTCAAGTGGCTATGTTCATCACTCTCATTCGTGGTTATGTCATTTCTTCTTCAAGTTTTCGCTTAACTTTGTTTGTATCCTTGTTGATCCTTACATTTCTATCCCCTGCTCATCATGCTGAAAAAGACAAGTCCTTGATTGAGTTTTTCTTCACCATCTTAACTAGCGCTTCATCTTTTGTCATTAGCGAATCCCCATTAATTGTGATTCTTATCCTGACTGATCCAAAACTTATAGCTACAATTCAACCTCGGTTGCAAAGATTTATAGCTAATTGTCATTCTTCTTCTTCTCCTTCCAACAATATTGATTTGTCCCTTCTCTCCCTAGATCTCGTTCAACTAATTGTAGATGGAATGACTACTTTCAAAAATTATATAGCGGCTAATGGGGTTAGCCGAGATTGGCGATCTGCTTTTTCAAGCATTAGTAGAGGACCTCAGCTTCCTCTCCCTGTGCTGATGCTTTCCGAGCCACTATTAACTGACATGCGAACTTTATTTAGCCTCTATGACCACAGTCGTCATCGATTACAACTATCTGAAGTCCGTGGAAAACGTATTTGGGGATCTCAACATGGCTGGGTTGTAACCTTGGGCCCTCGTTATGTAACCCAACTTGTGCACCTTATAAAAGGAAAGCGAATTAGTCTTCCACCACTGGACGCAATTCGAAGACTGGCTCCTAGAGAAGAGTGGTTTTGCCTTGTACACAAATTCATTCTTCTAAAGGACCCTTCCGATGAGTCAACATTCCTTGTCATCGCAATTTTTGGCCCTATGGATAGTTTGGCTTTTACTAGAGTGAGACGAGGGGCTGCTTTGAACAGAAGAAGAGGTGAGTGGGTTGTTGTTCCCAATCCAGAGAATTTGAAATTCAAGGATGCTGCACATTTTAATGGTCAAATATATGCAGTTTGTGACAATGGCAAGCTGTTTCGCTTTGAACCTGATGTTTCGGGAAATATGGTCCAATTTGATGCTGACCCTCCACAATATGTAGGGGCATACCAAAAAATATATTTGGTGGAGTCATTGGGAAATCTTTATGGAGTTTTTCGTGATGGATTTCTTATTCCTTCAGAGAGGAGGTTTGAGACTAGATATTTTTATGTCTACAAGTTCAACTTCAGTGCATCATCACCTTATTGGGAGGAAGTGAAACACTTGGAAGGTCGAGCTTTTTTTGTTGGTGACAGCAACTCCTTCTCCAGGCGCTTTCCTACAAGCATTATCCCTAGCAGAAGTGATTGCATCTACTTTACCGATGACCATTGGGATTGGCGAAAGTTCCCTAGAGCAGCATATGGAGGCCATGATGTGGGACTGTTTCACATGGAAATCAGGGAAATCCTACCCCTGACATTAGGTAAGGACAAACCTCGTTTTTATTCTCGACCTATTTTTGCTACGCGTAATGACAAACTTTAGTTGTCTTTGTTTTCTCTAATACCCTTTGCTTAGTTAAAAGAAATGGGTAGAAGTGGTGTTTAGACTTATTTGGTGGCCAAATACAATTTGGTATTCTGGTTTGTAAGCACATACAAACTAATTTCTAGGATATTTATGCTTGTGATGCTGTGATTTAAGTTACTGTGAATCTATTTATCTTTTGTTCTGGATTTGATATACAAAATCTGAAAATTCCGTTTAGATTGTTCAGAGAGAGCTTCAAAAAAGAGTAAATGAGTATAGCATGCTCATTGCCAACAAGCTTTTGGATTGGTTTGCTATGTTGCTTCAGAATGCAACTCTGGACTAAAGCGTATGCAGTTTCTTCTTCTTTATAACAAAAACCAATCCTCCTCCTAACATCATCTCTAATGGCTTCTATCTTACTGATGAATGCCTTCTATCTTGACATTGCTATCATGAATCCTTTTGTTTCTTTGCAGCCATATACAGTAGATTGTAGCAGCCCAAGCAATCTTGCATAGCTTTATTTGAAAACTTCTTCCCTTGATCTCCTAGTGAAAGAACACAATTTTGAAACCTTTTGCCATAATGTTCTAGTGAAAAACACTAAAAAAAAAATGGTTTCTACTCTTAATTTGGCTTCTGCAGAAGCACACAAATCTCCCTTTCTATCCCTATTTTGCAACTCTAGTTGAAATCATTAAAATTTCAGAATTTGGACTTCCCCACGATAACCAAAAGGCCGAGGTATTGGTCTATTTGTGAGGAGGCTTGGGCTCCCACTAGACCCCCAAATCCCTAATATCCATCTTCTCGCATTCCTTTGTGTGTACTAAAGAATATGGTTGTCTTATCTCTATTAACTTTCTGCCCCAGTGCTTGCTTGTAGGTATCAAGACTGTAACACAACTAATACATCGAAGTTCAATTTTTAACACACCATTAGATTGTTTGGAGAGAACCCTAAAACTGAGTAAATAATATAGCATGCTAATTGCCAACAAACATTTGGATTGGTTTGCTTTTGCTTCAAAATGCAACTCAAAGCAAAGGAGATGCAATTTCTTATTGTTTTTAACAAAAGCCAACCCTCCTCCTAACATGATGTCTTATGGCTTGAAAAAGCCTAACATATATTTTGTAGGTATATATAGTAGATTGAAGCAGCCCATAGCTTCATTTGAAACCTTCTTCCCTTAATTTTCTAGTGAAAAACACAATTTCAAAACTTCCTGTCTTAATGTCCTAGTGAAAAAACAGTAAAAAAACAAATTGTTTCTATACTTAGTTTGGCTTCTGCAGAAACCACACAAGAATTCTCCCGTAAGTTAGCAAGTTTTTATCGAGTAGAGAGTCTGTTATTTACATAAAACTTAGTGATGAATGAATGCCAGGAATAGCATCAGGGACCCAAATCAATTTTCGCCATTCATGATTCATCCTGAGGTTTTGTTGTGCAAAGCTCATTCCAAGTTGAGCTACAAGTGTACTGACCTGTCTTAGAAGGAGTCCGATGCATAAAACCTTCCTCCTCAGGTTTACTTGATATTTTAAATTTTGCTGTTTCAGTCACCGTAAATTTATTTTTCTTGCATTCTGGATTTGAATTACAAAATATGAAAACCAAGTTTAGATGAAACTGGTAACAAGGTTGCCCCCAAAACTGAGTAAATAAGTTGACTACTAAATATTTTTTTATATATATAAATAAACAAACCAGAATATCAAAAATCTTTCCTCCAAGCAGAAATAACAATAGGAGGAAGACAAGGTACAGAAAATACGTATAAAGAGCTATATATATATATTTTACAGCCCATTTACAAAGAAAGTGAGCTACTAGAAATTACAACTTACAGCCCATTTACGATGACATTCATTGCGTTAATGCAAAAATTTTGAATCTCTCTCCACTTGGATTCTTTGAAGTTTCTCTTAGCTCTTTGCCTCTTGCCTCAATCAACAGTACTACTTGATTATATTGAAAACGGAAGCACAGAATTGAAGAGCAACTAAAGACTAAAGACTGAAATGGAAAACAGAGAGTAAAGAAAAGGAAACAGAGCAAGAGAAAATGAAGTAGAACTAAGGGTTTTTGAGAGCAATTTTGCGGACTGATTCCCATTGAAAGAACAAAAACAATTATCCTTTTATAGAGAATATTTGTAATTTGCTACTGTGCACTAGCCGTTGGAGAGGTTACTGGTTGGACTATCACACAATTATATCTCGCGAGTTACATCTTTCATAATTGATTCTTTAGAATCAATCCTTATAATGTGATTGTGAATGACATAACGTGCGACATCCACTTGTGTCTCAAACAACCAAAATAGTTCTGCATCCCATAAAAAGAACTCTTCAAGAATCCAAACCCCCCCTCACTCAATACTAGTTCACAAGGAAGACTGATGAATATTAGATAATTTATGTGCATTTTCAAGAGGATCCCTACTAAACTCTTTCAAACAGCATCAAACACTTCAATAAGGAGACAACATTCATTTTCTATTACCGTAATCAACGTCATAAAATAATATTTACCTACAAATTGTTTTTACAAAAATTACAAATGGTAAAACTAATCTCACACCCAAAAAAAAAAAAAACCTTTATCCATTGCTAGTTTGAGGTGCAAAGCGCAAATACCTTTTAGGGTAGATTTGTGTAACGGATTAACCCTAATTTTATATTTATATAATATATAGATACATAATAGTTTATAGCTTGGGTCACAAAAATTATACCAAGCGCTCCCCAAGAATTAAGTGTTTTTTTTTTTTTGATGTATTAAATATCATACAATTTTAACTTATGACATTTACTCTATAATAATTGTTCTTTTTTATTAAGTTAAGATACTAATTGACTTTTTATGTAGACGACATTTGAAATACAAATCACTTATTCGAGATAAAAGATTTTACCTAAGAATTAAGAGTTGGCCCAAAGATTGATTCCAAAAGATAAAATGATTTGCTAGACCAAATTTAGTCCCTTAAAAAAACCAATTTATCTATATCAAATCTCCAAAATTTGCTTGTCACTAAAATTAAGCTTAAAACAAAGAAGATCAAAAGAATAACCACCTCCATTTTATAAGTGTTGTGGCTGATGATTGCTGCCATCTCATCCAAATTTGACCACCAACTATTGACCTGAAGGTCCTCAGTTCAGGGACAACTGGACGGTACGTGGGGCACCCCATCCCCTCCCCCCTTAAAAAAAAAAAAAAATCTGAATTTTTTCTAATAGTAATTTGAATGTATTTTCTAATCTTAATGTAGTTATTATGGGGAAAAAAAAAAAATCTTATATGCAACCTTAGAATTATCAACTGGTATATATTATTACAACGTCAAAAAAAAAAAAAAAAAAAAAAAAAAAAAAAAAAAAAAAAATATGATTTTAAATTAACTTAAAAATAAAAACGGCATACGGTCTCTTTAAAAAAAAAAAAAAAAAAAAAATCAAGGTGTAGATAGAACATTTTAAAAATTCCAAATATATTATCAAACTTTTAAGTCAATTTATTTGTTCGGTTTGCTTTAATTAAGAACTGAAATGACTTGTTTGAATATTTTATTTTAGGTTAATTTTTAACTTTATATGCCACATTGATTATTTTTAGTTATATCTTTTACTGTTTGAAATATATATTTATTTTCATCTTAGAGTATGTAGTACCATAAGTATAATAAACAATGCTTATACTAAGTATCAACTCCTTTCTATAATATAAAAATAAAATACCAACCCTAACACTAAGTACAAAAAAATATTATATAAAAAAATGTACAAAAAAATAATTATAATTTATCTTCACATTATTTTTTTCCTAGGTCAATCAAATATTTCGTGTAATTAATTAAGTACTTCTTACTGATATTAATTAGTTCGGCCTTCAACATTTTATTTGAATCATGCACCATATGGACTAAAATCCAGACTCTACCACATCTGCATGTGCATGGGCCATTAGTCCATTACTCTATCCCTCCACCTTCACAATTTCTCTATTTTTTAAATTAATTTATAATTGCCTAGTTGTGTCTGAGACTACGTGAAAAATATTAGAGTTACTATGGATTTAATTACAAAACTTTTACAAATTGATGTCTTTCTTCACATGGAAGATACCATGTCGTCTTCCTTGCCATGTAAAATATTTTATGAGAGAAATTTAAAACAACAAAAGAAATTGAAATATACCTCATGTCATTGTTGCTCAAGTTATATGTAGAAAAAAAAGAAAAAGAAAAAAAAAAGAGAGTTATATATATTTTTCTTTTATAAATTCAATAGTTACTATTAATGTGAATGGGGATATGAATCCTTGACATCTCCATTGGAAACACTATGTGGTGCAAGTTGAATTATAAGAGTACTCTTGACAAAGAAAGTTCTTCTCTTTTTTAAGAATAAAGAAATTATAAGATAAATACAAAGAAATATGAAAAATAAATCTATCCATATATAATAATAGAAGTATCAAATTTAATTTTCCAAACCTCCTACTGCGCCATATCATCTACGATATTTTCTAGCAAATATTCCTCTTTTTTGTTTTTTCTTTTCCTTGTCAAATTCATTCTCTAATGCCTTATTCAAATGTCTCCATCATGTTTCTTATATTCTACCATTACATTTTGTTTAACCTTCCTCTCCTTACCCTCACTCTTCTTCCTTCATAATTTCTCCCTCTAACCTTTTTTTTTTTGCAATCCTTATTGTTTTCTATATAAATTTCTTAATTCTCCGTTTGCACCTCCCTATCTATTCCATGTTTTGCCAACAACCAAAAAAAAAAAAATGCTTATAATCTCTCTATTTCTTTTATTTTGCTTTCACTTTTGGTGAATTGTTTAAATATTTTTTTCAATAATGTTAGGTTTGTTAATATTTTGTCGCAACAAATTTGCATGTTAGGATATCGTGTTATCAAAGTATTATAATGTTGTATTATGTTAATCAATTCAATTTTGTTTTGGAATTGTGTATTTTATCGTATTTGACAAATATTTATTGGTGTATCCGTTTGTGTACAATTTTTTTTTTGATAAACCAGTTTTGTGTACAGTAATAGATAGATTGTAATATTATTTTTCATGAATCCTATACATCACTCAGTTTTACTAGGGGTAGCAACAAAAAATTGCCCAAATAAATACAAATCAGCCTAAAGGCCCAAACAATGTACAACACAAAGCAGCCAATTTTTTTTTTTTTTTAAATAAAATAAAATGATATCCCTCCCCAAATTCACACCAATTTGAAGCAAATATCACATTTTCGCTAACCCATATTTTTTAGGGGGTCAATTCATCAAAATGCCTAAAACAAGTGATTAAAAACAAAATTAAACACTAAAACTCTTGGCACCTCTCATCTACTTCTCTGCAAGCTGCAGCAAACTATGGAGAATGGTGGCCAACAGGTGTAGAGTATCTGCATTATTAAGTGAAAGTGGTAACGTTAGTTACAGGAAACTTAGTATTTAAAATTCATTACAATATAGACTGGTCTTTTCATTGTGAGGCATAAGGTTAATTGGTGAGGTATTTCATGTGGAGCGAGGTGACTTCACTCTCCACGTGTACTTTTTTTTATTTATTTTATTATTTATAAGAAATGCTATGAGTTTACAATATTTTTACAAAACTTTTACAACAAAATTTAGATAGCAAATTGTTATTGGTTATGAGCCCATTACCAAAATTACTTTTTTGCCAACTAGTTATAGTTTATCGCTTAGAATTTGTTATGAAAATGTTGTAAACATATCATTTCTTTCTTTTCCCCTATAAATTGGACTCTTTAGTTTTATGTTAGTTAGAGCATTCACATCAATTCATATAAAATTTCTATCTATTTTAATATAAAAACTTAATTTTTCTATTTTACATATTTACTTTTTCAAAATACTCACATCAAATTATCTATTTTAAAGTTTATTTCAATAAAATATTCATTTTTCGTTCATTTTTTATTATTTCCATTTTACACGACTACTTTTTCAAAACATTTACATCATTTGCGCTCACACTAATCTAAAAAGTGAAAATTAAGAGCTTGATATAATAATCCTTTAACACATGAAAAGTACCTGTATAAATTTATATTGGTCCTGTAGCTGTGAAAGAAAATGCATAATTTTAGATGATTTGAAGGTGATTTTTTGGGTTTTTTGTCCAAAATTTTGCATTTAACGCATTTTACACGGGTTTATTTAAGTGCTCTTAAGATCATTCGTTGATAAATACCAAATAGAGACATTTTTGGTAATTTGCAGCCAAAACAAAAATTTTAGAAAAATATTATTCAAATGCTCCCTTTTGATGTTTATAAATTTATTATGTTAAATTTTTGTTTAATTTAAATTTCTGAATGATCATCTTGTGCAAAATTCCCGAACAGCCCTTGGGCAATGTTAATACTAAAATTCTTTAAATATACCTGTTGATATCTCACACTAACTTTTGAGCATTAGCATCTAGTATTTAAAAAATATTTCATTTTATAATTTTAAAAGCTACTTTATATATTACACCATACCATTTTATAATACATCCAAAATCTCAACTTTTATTTTACCATAAAGCACATTAAAATAATATATCTACACAATAAAATATAATATAACCTAATACCCAAATAAAACCCAAAACCCAATAAAATATTATTTTTAAAAAATACCATGTTGCTACAGTACCATTTTATTTATAAGATGATACTGTAGCACAATTGTAAATTTTTTTGCAATTATAGTTTCAAATAATGCACACTTTTAAGGTTTTGATGCTATAAATGTACAAATTAGGGGGGGGGGGGGGGGTTTACAACCCCCAATGCCAATGCTTAGAGCGGGAAACTTTTTTTTTTTTTTGAGGGCCAAATCATTCGTTCCTTATTGCAACAAAATATTTGTTACAATAACCTATCGCAATGAAAACATTTGTTGCAATACCCTATCACAACAAAATAATTTGTTGCGGAAAACTATCACAACAAATAGTTTGTTGCAATATGTTTCCAAAGGTGGTAGTAACCTATTGCAACAAAATAATTTGTTGCAGTAACCTATTGCAACAAAAAAAAAAAAAATGTTGCGGTAACCAATTGCAACAAAACAATTTGTTGCAATAACCTATTACAACAAAAAATTTGTTGCAATACCTTTCCCGGCTTACCCACCATATCTATTACAACTAAATAATTGTTGCAATAAGTTATAGGAACAATATATGTCATTGCAATAAATATTTTTAATAATAATAAAAATGTTTTATCACAACAAGTTTATTGCAACAAAACACTATTGCAACAAAAATTTTGTTGCGATAACCTATTGCCGCAGAGTTTATTGCAACAGTGGGCAACAAATTTTTTTTGTTGCAATAGGTGTTTATTGCAAAAATTTAGTTTATTGCAACAAAAAATTGAGTTGTAATAGGGCTTTTAACTTGGCGTCTAGTTGAGTCGGCGTCTTATAGTACTTAAACTTTTCCATAGCTAGATTAATACAAATAACAAAGTATTTGTTTGATTCCAAAAGCAACCAATGCAGGGATCCGTCTGCACAAATAGAATGACTCCAATTTACTCCAAGATTTGTAGCTAGCCAAACTTCTTGAATCTGTTTCCAAGAATGCATATTAAGACTATACATTTTTACTTCGGGCCTTTTCTTTGAAACTTTACCACTCTCAGCACCTCGTAGTCATCGTTTACAGCATCATAACCAAACGTAAATTTAGTTTTGAACTTCAACTTAAAAGGGTTGGATATAAATTCTTCAGGCGAAGTTCTATATCTTCTTATAAATGGGTTCCAAATAACTGTTAGGCATAGTTTGTATGTTGTATAATATGATGGGTTGTATGGCAGTAGGCTGTGATGCAAAGGCTGTGGTGCAGTGTTGTGATGCAGAGGCTATGATGCAATAGTAGTTTATGACTAGTATGGATAGTGTAAAGGCTGTGATAGTGTGTTAGTAGTATATGTGCCTAAGTGTCCATATGAGAGTGGTACATTAGAGTTGGTTAGGACTATGCAAGTCAGTTAGAGTTAGTTAGAGACTGTTGGGTTATTGACAGTAGTTTTGGTGTTGTATAAGAGACCAATGAGTTGTATAGTGGGTAATCAAGCAAGTGCATTTTTCAATGCAACCTTTCCCTTATCTTTTCTCTGTCCTTTCCTTTCTATCAATTTTGGAGGCCTAGCTAACCTTGAATCCAGCTACACAATAAATCCATAAATTCAATCCTAACAATAACGAATTGAGTTCTTTTGTTTGGGTCACTAAAAAGACAAACTAATCCAAGGCAATAACGAATGTCTGTTGAGCGTAGCTAGGTGGGTAAATTTCAACAGCATTTTTGTTGCAATAGTCTATTGCCACAGACTTTATTGCAACAGTGGCCAACAAATTTTTTTCGTTGCAATAGAAGTTTATTGCAACAATTTGAAATTTATTGCAACAAAAAATTTCATTGCAATAAGGTTATTTTCTTGTAGTGTTAATTTCGAACTTCAACTTAAAAGGGTTGGATATAAATTCTTCATGCAAAATTTTGTATCTTCTTATAAATGGGTTCGAAATAACAAACTGAGTTATCTCGTTCCGGTTATTGAAAAGACAGACTAATCCATGGTAGTAACAAATGTCTGTTGAGCGTAGCTAGGGACGGCCCAACATAATTTAGGGCCTAAGGCAAAAAATTTATGCGGGGCCTTTAATATGTAAATATTAATTAAACAAAATTATTTAATACTAATCAAATTAAGGTTGATTTGATACATTAAATGCATAAATTATACCAACTAGACTAATGTTAATTTCATATAGAGAATTGAATATCATAGTTGAACTATAAATATTAATAAAATGAAATAAAAATATATTGCAATTGAAAAAGATACTTTATTTTCAATATAAGACGATGCATAGTTAAATAAAGTTGTAATTTAATTTTTAATTTTATATTTTGATTTCAAGAGAGAGAGAGATATATTATTTGGTGTGTGGTTTTGTAGGATATTAGATTACAAAAATCAGTCTCAAACTATTAGGGGAGATTAATCTATAATTGATGATTTAACACATTTGCAACATCTTTTTGAAATATTTTAGGGTTTCAATTGAGTTAAGGTTCTATTGGTCTCGTACTTTGAGAGTCTTAATAGAAATGAAAAAGAAAAATGCGCTAATTAAGAGCACTATAAAATGTTTAAAATATAATGTGAAATTGTCTCTCATTGATGAACTTTATCAATTTAACTAATGAATGTTTATATCACTTTTTTTTTGTGATTAATAACACGGCAGTTTGTAAGCTAGTAGTAAAATTTGTAATATTCTTAACATCACTAATAAAAAAAAATGTACAACTTTTAGAAAATATATAATTTTATAAAAATTTGGGCCTTTAACTATGAAAAGTGGGGCTTTTTTCCCAAGGAAAATTTTGTTTTTTGGTGGGGCGTTAGGCCTAGCCTTGAGCCGGCCCTGAGCGTAGCAACGGGTAGATTTCAACTAAAAACAAAACCCTCATAACTAAATCCCACCAATCCAAAGTAAAATCATAACCCATTTGGGATCAATAGAAATAACATCTTTCATATTCTATCAATGTTTTTTGAGCATCAAAAATTTTAAAAAGAAAAGTAACGATAGAAAAATGCGTAAAATATTTACAAATTGATATCTTCCTTCAAATGGAAGATACCATGTCATATAGATATTCCTTGCCATGTCAAATATTTTTTGTGAGAAATTTAAAATAATAGAAAAAATTATAATATGCTTCAAATGAGTCATGCCATTGTTGCTCTAGTTATCAGTGGTGGCTTTAGGAATTTTTCTCAGGGTGTTCCTTAGAAAACATAAATTATACAATCTAATAAAAAGAAAAATTCATATATTGACAACAACAACAATAAAAAAAACATGCAAATACATAAAGTTTACAATTGCTTTCTATGAGTTTTTATATTTTAAAATTGGTGCATGATAGTCTCATTATTAATGCTAAAAGCTACATCTCTTTCAACGTACACAACCAAATAATCATTCATTCACTGAATGTAAAATAAGTTATGGAGCAAAATTTAATTTTATTGGTATAAAAAGAATGAGGGTGTTCCCAATTTTTTTTTGAAGGGTAGACAAATAATTTTTTTTTTTTTAAATTGTTATATATAAAAAAAAAAATTCAAGTCAGGGTGGTCCTAGGACTACCCTGGCCTTAAGGTGGTGCCGCCCTTGCTAGTTATATGTAGAGAAAAAAAAAATTTAAAAGATTTTTTTTTTTTTTAATTCGACAGTTACAATGGGAGGGGAGATTTGAATCCTTGATGTTTAGATTGGAAACACCATAAGGTATAACCGTATAAGTTGAATTACAAAATTCATGATAAAAAGAGCTCTTCTATCTTTGTAAAATATATATATATATATATATAATAAAGACAAAAAATATGAAGAATAAATTTATACCACATATAATATGGAAGCATCACTTTTACTTTTCCAAACCTCTTGTTATGCCACATCATCAACCATATTTTCAAGAAATTTTTCTCTTTTTTGTTTTTTCTTGTCAAAGTCATTCTCTATTGCCTTATTCAATTCTCTCCAAGTCCTCTTTTATATATATATATATATATATTTATATTTATATTCTTCACTTACATTTAGTTTAACCTTCCACTTCTCATTTTCACTCTTCTTCCTTCATAATTATTTCTCACTCTAACCTTATTCTTTTTTCAACCCTTCCTCTCCCATCTTATTTTCTTTATAAATTTTTTATTACTCCATTTACACCTCTACATCCATCCCCATGTTTTACGGCCTACCAAAAAAAGGCTTATACTCTCTCTATTTATGTTTTTTTTTTTTTTTTTATAGAACTATTCTTTTATTTTGTTTTCACTTTTGGTTGATTTTTTTTATAAAATTTTCACTAATGATTTTTTTTTGTTAATGTTCATTCAATTGTCACATCAAATTTGCATGGTATGATATCGTGTTATCAAGATATTATAAATTTTAGTAAGTTAATCAATTCAATTTTGTTACGGACTACTGTTTACTTTGCGGAGGTATTGGACAAATCTTTTTTTAAAAAAAGTAAAAGATAGATTTTTGTTGGTGTATGCATTTTATGAATAATTGAAATTGGCCTCAATTGCTTTTAAACACAATTTGAAATTCGCTTTTCCATTCTCTCTCTACTCTCTCTACTCCCTCTCTCCATTCTCTCTCTACCCTCTCTACTTTCTCTCTCCATCCAAAAATGACACTCTCACGCCCAAACTCCGATATGCTAATAATGATAATCATCATCACCAAAATTCTTTTCCAATTGCCTATAAAAACTCTTATCCGTTGTCTCAAAATATCATCTAAGTGGCATAACTGGATATCAAGTTCATATTTTATCAAGATGCAAGTGTATTATGCGATCCAAACCAAAACACACTTTGAGGTTCTGATTTATCACGAAGACTATAATGGGTTTCTGCAAAATTGCAACGCTAGTTTCAAGAATGAAGTTCTTGGAAATGCCGTTGAAATCTACCCACTGCTACGCTCAATAGACATTTGTTATTGCCATGGATTAGTTTGTCTTTTCAGTGACTAGAACGAGAGAACTCAGTTCGTTATGTGGAACCCATTTATAAGGAGATACAGAATTTTGCTTGAAGAATTTATATCCAACCCTTTTAAGTTGGAGTTCGAAACTAAATTTATGTTTGGTTATGACATTGTAAACAATGACTACAAGGTGCTGAAAGTGGTAGAGTTTCAAAAGAAAAGGCCCAAAGTAAAAATGTATAGTCTTAATATGCATTCTTGGAAATAGATTCAAGAAGTTTGGTTGGCTACAAATCTTGGAGTAGATTGGAGTCGTTCTGTTTGTGTAAACGGACCATTGCATTGGTTGCTTTCGGAATCAAACAAATGCTCCGTAATTTTTTTTAACCTAGCTACAGAAAAGTTTAAGTACTATAAGACGACGACTCAATTGGACGCCAACAAATACAAGATGTGCCATCTAGAGGTAATAAAAGAAAAAGTTTGCTTTATCACTGTGTTAAAAAATGAGGGTAAAACTTATAATGAAGTTTGGGTGATGAACAACTACGGGATAGACAGTTCTTGGAAATATGCTTTGATAGCCTTCTTTTACTGGACGATGTTGATCTAATACAGGTATAAAAGATTTGAGTTTTACTTTTACTTTTTCTTTTTCTTTTTCTTTTTCTTTTTTTCATTTTTCTATGCTTCATTAATTGGTAATATTATTTGATTGAGCTATATGGTTTAGATTCTATTTTTCTTGTTAGGAATGAAATTTTATATGGTAATATTTGATAAGTAGTTTTTTTTTTAGTATTGAATAGCTCTGATCATTTTTTTTAGTATTGAATGGTCAGGAGAGCAGCCATTCAATTTGATAAAGATTAATAAATTCATGTAGTTCTTTAATCATGTTCAAGTCTCTCAAATGTCCTTCTACAAAAAATTGGACCTATAGTGGTGTTTAACGCCACTATAGGTCCATTTGGGTTATAGTGGCGTTTGCTATTGTGGTGTTTACAAAAATCACTATTGTATCATGATTATATGTCTATAGCCTATGGTAGCATTTGTAAAACGCTGCTACAGGCTAAAATTGTTCTTTTTTTTTAAAAAAAAAAAAAAAAGGCAATAGCAGCGTTTTATAACTGCCACTATAGGGTATGGACTTATAATAGTTTTTGTGAAATGCCACTATAGCCAAATTAAAAAAAAAAAAAAAGAATTTAATTTACCTAAAGCAGTATTTGCAAACGCCACTATAGGCCTATACCCAATAGTGCTGTTTGAAAAACGCTATTATAGAGCTAGAATTTTTTTTTTTTTTTAAAGGCTATAGCAGCGTTTTATAAACGCCACTATAGGTTATGGACCTTACCCTATAGTAGCTTTTGTGAAATGCCACTATAGTCAAATTAAAAAAAAAAATTAATTTGACCTATAGTAGCATTTTACAAACACCACCATAGGGTAAGGTCCATACCCTATAGTGGTGTTTGTGAAACACTACTATAGGCTGAAATTGTTATTATTTATTTTTTTTAAAAAAGGCTATAGCAACATTTATAAACACCACTATAGGGTATAGACCTAAACTATGATGGGTTTCTGCTAATATACATCGCTAGTTTCAAGAACAAAGTTCTTGGAAATACTGTTGAAATCTACCCCCTACTACGCTCAATAGGCATTCGTTATTGCCATGGATAAGTTTGTCTTTTCATTGACTGGAACGATAGAACTCAGTTCATTATTTGGAACCCATTTATAAGAAGATACAAAATTTTTCCTGAAGAATTTATATCCAACCCTTTTAAGTTGGAGTTTGAAACTAAATTTACGTTTGGTTACGACGTTGTAAACGATGACTACAAGGTGTTAAGAGTGGTAGGGTTTCAAAAGAAAAGGCCTAAAGTAAAAATGTATAGTCTTAATATGCATTCTTGGAAATAGATTCAAGAAGTTTGGCCAGCTACAAATATTGGAGTAAATTGGAGTCGTTTTGTTTGTGTAAACGGATCCCTGCATTGGTTGCTTTTGGAATCAAACAAATACTTTGTTATTTGTTTTAACCTAGCTACAGAAAAGTTTAAGTACTATAAGACGCCGGCTCAACTGGACGCCAACAGATACAGGATGTGCCATCTAGAGGTAATAAAAGAAAAAGTCTGCTTTACCACTATGTTAAAAAATGAGGGCAAAACTTTTAATGAAGTTTGGGTGATGAACGAATACTGGATAGACAGTTCTTGGACAAGAGTCTACAAAATCGAGCAAGCATCAGAGCCGACATTTTTTGAGTACCTAAAGCTTGTTTATTTGTACAGTAATGGAAAGTAAATGCTGTTAGAGGTGCAGAATTCCCCTAGCATGCTAATTTTGTGTGATATAGAGAAGGATATAGAAAATAATGTTACAAACAAAAATTTTCCGAAAAAACTATATGCCACAGAAATATGCTTCGGTAGCCTTCTTTTACTGGACGATGTTGATCTAATACTGGTATAAAAGATTTGATTTTTACATTTTTTTTTCTTTTTTCTATGCTTCATTAATTTGTTATATTATTTGATTGAGATATATGGTTTAGATTCTATTTTTCCTGTTAGGAATGAAATTTTATATGGTAATATTTGATATGTAGTTTTTTTTAGTATTAAATAGCTTCAACCATTTTTCATAGTATTGAATGGCCATGAAAGCAGCCATTCAATCAGATAAAGATTAATAAAATCATGTAGTTCTTTAATTGTATTGAAGTCTTTCAAATGTCCATCTATTCATTACAAAAAAATTGGACCTATAGTGGTGTTTGTGAAACGCCACTATAGGTCCTAAAAACACCACTATAGATCAATGTGGGCTATAGCGGCATTTGCTATAATGGCGATTACAAACATCACTATTGTACTGTGACTATACACCTATACTGGTGTTTTTGTAAAATGCCACAATAGGTCTATACCCTATAGGCTGAAATTGTTCTTTTTTTAGAAAAAGGCTATAGCAGTGTTTTGTAAATGCCACTATAGGGTATGGACTTATAGTGGTGTTTGCAAATGCCACTATAGGTCAAATTATTTTTTATTTTTTAATTTGGCTATAGTGGCATTTCACAAACGCTACTATAGGTCCATACCTAATAGTGCTATTTGTAAAACGCTGCTATGGTATGAATTTTTTTTAAAAAAAAAAGGCTATAACAACGTTTTATAAACGCCACTATAGGGTATGGACCTATAGTAGCATTTGTGAAATGAAATTATAGCCAAATTAAAAAATAATAATTTGACCTATAGTAGCATTTTACAAACACCACTCTAGGGTAAGGTCCATACCCTATAATGGCGTTTGTGAAATGCTGTTATAGGCTGAAATTGTTTTTTTGAAAAAGGCTATAGTGGCATTTTATAAACGCCACTATAGCCGAATGAAAAAAAAAAAAAAAGAAATTTAATTTGTCCTATAGCAGCATTTGCAAACACCGCTATAGGTCAAAATATGTTTTTTTTTTTTTTTTTTTTTTGCCTATAGTGGTGATCATAAACACCACTATAGGTCATAAACAATTTTTTTTTAAAAAAATTTCTATAGTGCCGTTTTGAAATGCCACTATAGAAAATTTTTAAAAAAAAATTGGCATGTAAGTAAGTGATGATAGAAAAAAAAAAAAAAAAAAAAAAAAAAAAAAAAAAAAAAAAAAAAACACAATTTCGGCCTATGTTACATTCCAAATTGCTAATGAGTTCATTAATTCCAAAGATAGTGAAGGAATAAGTGAGGATTTGCAATAGCTTGTTGTTGGGAGGAAGTTGTTTGTTGGTTTACAACTTTAATCTGCATTTTCGAATGAGAATTCCTCCTTCAATTCTTATTGTTCTCTAATGCAATGGTACTTTCCAGTGTATTGTAGCTAAATAGTCCTATTGTGTATTGTGCCTCAATTGTTGCGAGTCTCAGCAATTTATCAGCTTTAATTCTATTGAGTTGTGTCTGCAACTTGCTCTATTTGTTATAATTTGCAAATAAGCTTGCTGATTTGTAAATGTTTGTATCAATTGTTGAAATTTGGATAATTTGTATAAACAATTTATTATTATTATTACTATAAAAGAAATATGCTTTTTATGTTGACATTAATGAATGGAATATCTACTCTTTTTAATCAATCAAAAAAGTGGACCCAAAAAAGAATTCAAATCCGTTCTCATCTAATATTGACCAAAAAGTCAATTGTTTGTTGATTTTTTTAAGGAGAAAAATAAACATAAAAAGAGTGAAAAATGTTGGCTTTGAAATTTTTGTTCATTTTTTACAATTAATTTTATAATTTTTTTCATAATAATTTATTTAACAAATTATTACTAATTCTCAAGAACACTACCATCATTACTTTTTTTTTTCTAATTTATTTTTTATTTTTTATCTATTAATAATAACATTTATACAGATTTTGAGCATAATCTTGCCAATTTGTGTACATGAGCTTTTCTCTTTTTTTTTTTTTTTTTTTTTTTTTTTTTCACTTTTGGTGGATTTTTTTTTTTTTTTAACTCCTCCAATTTCAGCAATTCAATTGACAAAAGGAAAATGCTAGAGATACAAATTTTTTTACAAATGGCTAATGTGGTGAGTGATTATTGGTAAATAAAAAAGTGATGTTATTAGTCGGTCCAGATGAGAACCAGTAAAAAGTTGGCCATAACGATAGTTTGTAAAAATATTATAAAATAGTTTGTATCTATAACTCTTGCCACAATTCAATTTTTTTTTTAACTCTAATTTCGGCAATTCAATTGCCACAATTCATTTTTTTTTTTCAATTAGGTTAGTCCCCAATTTCAAGTAGGTCAGATAGGTTTTTTTTGGGCATATATTTCGGCAATACCATTATTGAATTTGCTTCTTTCCTCATTTTCTCAAATAAGTTTGAACAGTGCTCAAATTACAAATAAACTTTGTTTCTACAATATTTAGCCAAAAACTCTAATGAGATATTCATTTACACGCCCCCCCCACCCACCCCACCCCCCCCCCCCACCCCCCGCGAATACGTTTCCAGATTTTTCATTCAAAGAAAAGACCTTCTGGGGCAGAGGTGTCATTTGCATTGGAAGGGGAGTTACATCTAACATAGAAAGGTTGGTTTTTAGTTTTCAAGTAATATTGTTTAATAGTCTTTTTTGTAAATAAATTGAAAATAATGGGGTCTATTGATAAGACCAAACTCTTTTTTTAATCTCTTTCTCTCTTGCGGGCCCACCACTTTATCCTTCTCTCTTCTTCCTTCTTTCTCTCTCCTTAATTAAATAATATTATTTTCATCACTTAAAAAAAATACACATACCAAATACATAATTATTGTTTTTTATATTTAAAATATGTCATTTGAAACTTGATATCAAACACATTTTTTACTTTATAAATATTTTAAATATGTATTTTCTTAATACTTTTTTAACAATAATTTTCACAACATAAAAATTTTTTTTGGAAGGATTTTTTTATATAATAAAGTAAGTATTTTCAAGTCTTTTGACTTCAGCTGCTTTTTCCTTGTTTTTTAGCTTTTATGAACAAGAGCAATCTCATTGGCTTTCTGACAAACAGATGAATTGTACTACCCAAATTTACTTTTATGTATTTTATATTTTCACAATTTACTCTGCATTTCATTCTTTTTTTTTTTTTTAATTCATCATATCTATATATATAATAATAGGTGAAGTAGAGAGAAACTCAAATAGAATTCCAAATTAGAGCTTTAATTTTGTGCCATGTGTCATTCCAATTGTTCAATTAGAATCTGAAATTGGAGTCCAATTTTACTATACACGTTTACAAAGAAAATAATAAGAAGAATATAATATGATTTGGGGTTGTTTTCGATAGAACCATTACTCTGATTCATTGTTTTTATTTATTTTTATATAAGTTCATTGTTCTCTTGGTTCAAACTTCAAAGTGTATAGGGAACTATAACAGGAAGTCGAATATGGAAAGTGGCCATGGGAATTGAAAATAAATTTCAAAAAATTAATTAA
Source organism: Quercus suber (assembly GCF_002906115.3). Classification (NCBI taxonomy): domain Eukaryota; kingdom Viridiplantae; phylum Streptophyta; class Magnoliopsida; order Fagales; family Fagaceae; genus Quercus; species Quercus suber. Next base: position 457,962 of record NW_027069722.1, on the reverse strand, counting down.
AAATAAAAAATGAAAGAATATTGCAAGAGATGCACCACTTGGAAAAATTGAATTCCAATTAAAATTCATTGGGCTTGGTAATGAGGTGAGATGAAATTAATAATACATTAAACACTCATGCTTTGGGAATCGGTAGTACCAATCTAAATCCATTGGACTTACTTCGTGATAATACAACTATGAAGGATGTATAAAAACATGTATAAATCCATCTCTCTATAAAAAGAGATTGGAAAGAATTTCTTTTATCAGCCATGCAACTTCAAAGGTTTTTTCTTCACACAAATGCCCACCATGTTACAAAATGACCCATCGTAAAACTACAAAATGAGTACAACACTGAGGGGTTTTTTTTTTTTTTTTTTTAATTTAAAATTTTTTAAGCTATGAAAATTTCAATCACCAATAGAGATTGAAGATTCAAAAGCGTGAATGGATCTTTTGGATAAACATCGTCACCAAGGTTTCATCTTTCTGTGTAATATTTCCATTTAGTTTTGATTCTCTTAATTGATATAGTGATGGGTTTGTGTGTATGCGCATACATTGAGTCAATATTAACATTTTTTGAAATCCTTTGGTCCTTGCTCGATGATTGACTTCTCTTGCAGATATCAATCTTGCACGAAGATGGCTTTCAACCTATTTGGTGTTACCTTATTGAAAACAATATTTAACACATGGAAAGAATATTCAATGTCTATATATATATATATATATATATATTGCTAATAAAATTTTATGGTTAATAATATTAATCATGAGTTTATTCATGTTTAAAACTGAGTCTTTTAAACATGAATAAAATCATGATTAATAATATATTCATTCCCATGCGGTAGCATGGGTTATATACTAGTTAAAATAATATAAGTAACTATTTTTTATACCTTAATCAAAATAAGCCTCCATTGGCCCCTTCTTAAACAAAAGCAGTCCTGTTTTAGGCAGTATAAAGAAGCTTATAATCTTTTATCCCCAGTTCCTTCTTCTTTACGTGCTTCACCACTTACTTCTTACCCTAGAGAACCCAGAAAAGAAATCGCAGCACAAACTCATCTCTCGAATCCACTCAGAACCCAGCAATCTCAGAGAAAGGAAAGTCCAATCAAACATACAGTAGTGGCAGGGATCAAAGAAGGTCAACAACAACTATTGTGTCCAATCTCAGATCTGATCACGCCAAAAGGGTAATCTAAAACTTCTCTCTCTCTATTATCATCTTCTACGATTCTAGTTCAACTATTGTATCCACAAATATGCTCATATCGTTTCTTATTGTGCCTACGTGCATGAGCGTTTGGCAGCACAAAAATGAAAGGCAAGCAATCACAACTGACAGATAATTAGACAGTAAAGGAACCAGCAGCACTAGAACTATAAACAAAGCCGAAATGTCAAGAGTGAAAGACGCACATATAACCCATCTTGGTCATTCATCATGGTCACGCATCCATCTTGGTCAAAACACGCACATATAAATATAATCCATCAGATCCACTATCTTAACAATCTCCAATTCATGGATCTGCGTGCCATTTACTTCACCTATGTAATATGCCCAAAACCTTCACTTACCAGCGATCTAGGCACTAAGAAAGGAGCTATGATAGAATTACCCAGTTGTATGTGGACCAGGGTTGGGCCGGGTAAACCCCAACCCGATCTATCATTTGTTTGTAATTAAAGCCCAAGTCGATTAGTCCATAAATCACCCAGACATACCCAACAAGGTCAAAATCGCTTTATACACAGCAGCCAGCTTTACTTGACTTTTTAAATTTCGGTGTCCATTACCAAGTTGCATTTTTTATCACTCTCATCTGTGCCCGTGGTGACTTGATTTTCTCCTCAATCTTTCGAGTAACTCTGTTTGTAACTTTATTGGTCCTTACAACTCTATCCCCAGTTCAAGCTGAAAAAGAAGTGTCCTTGTTTGAGTCGGGGCTTAAAGGCTAAGCCAACAGGCAAATGGGAAAGGAAAGGAAAGCCTAGTATTGATTGGAGTAGGTCGATAACACACTGCACTCTCTCCGTGTCAAACATTTTTGTATAGGTTTTGTTTCACTTTTTTTTTTTGGCTAGGTAAGTGCAGAGGATAGAACCCCCGAGTAAGAGGTTACAAAGGAACCTGGGTGCCACTTGGCTACAAAACCATTGGCTAGGTTTAGTTTCACTTAACATCACTACCATGTTGCCTTATAATATTATAAACAAAAGAAAAAAAGAAAAAAAATGAGTTTGATTCCAATAACCAAGAAGACACTTTTTTTTAATATATATATATATATATATATGCACACACACATAATATACCAGTCATCTTTTTATTGGTAGTTGGATGGAGTCAAATCTCCTTTTATTAAAAAAAAGAAATTGCAGTTTCCATCAAAACTAAAAAAGAAAAAAAGATTGTAGTTAGTACTAACTTCTAAGTGATAAAGTTTTTTGTTCTTGAATAAAAAATTTGAGATTCGATCTCATTAAGAACCAATTTATGTCTTGGACTTGATGATAAATAATTATCTACTGAAAAAAAGAATAAAATATTGCCCCTTTAAGTTAGTGTTTTTTCCACCAAAAAAAAAAAAAAAAACTTACACTTTGTTTAGGAGTTCATAGAGGAATGAAATGAAATTGAATGGGTAAATCATAAACAAATGGAATAAAATGAAATGTTTTTAAATAATGGAAATGAATAGAAAATAAAATAATAAATGAATGAAATGGAATTTTGTAATCTTGTCTGGATGTTTTTTAAATAAAGAAATTGAAAGAAATAGAAGGTAAATAATCTTATTTGAGAGGAACATAAAGGAAAATGATTTGAATCATTTTATGATAATATTACTATTATACTCATATTTTAAAATAAAACACTAAATATATAGGAGTATTTTAATTTTACAAGTTTTAGTGAAATTTTTCCTCCATTAAACATCCAAAACAAGAAAATGAAAGGAATATTCTAAAATAATTTATTTCATTCCATTCATTTTCCTCCTCCTAAACAAAGTGTTAATGTTATACTTCAGTTAAAATATTCAGATTCAAATCCGTCTTTTTTTATTATAATTATTGAATTATCAAGAAAAAAGTTTTATGTTGTTTTCATTTTGGTCTTGTGAGTTTTATATTTTTTATGTTAGTCCCTCTCATTTGGGCTTCTCTTTTCTTTTTCTTTTTCTTTTTTTGCTAAATATTAGCCTTTTTGCAAATTATAATACTGAAAAAAGCTCCTATCGCAATTTATTTACGCTCTGTTTGTATGTGAATTATGTGATGGACCGTGCCAGTGAATTGGATCCCATCACTACGTCAATACTTTTGGCCATCATTATGCATGGCCGGTTACCAAATCAAAACAAAATGATCACAACACAAAGAAAATAATGTCACACAACCAAACACACCCCACACCCCCCCCCCCCCCCCCCCCCCCCCCCAAGAGAAAAAAACCAAGTTTGAAACATAAATAATAAACTAGTATTTAATAATAATTTCATCACACAAATATCATAAGAACAAAGTTGGAGAGAAACTCTTCAAACTTTTCATATATTTCTTTTTTGGGTATGAATTTTGAAAAGTTATCGTTGAATTTCATGTTCCTTATGTTCTTAACATACAGATCAAATTTCATTCAAATTGGATGTTATTTTTTTTTTTTTTTTTTTTGGTGACAAATCATGTTACTATTACTTTTATTATATATATTTGCAGATGTAAATAATAAAAATCTTGGTATTCTTAATGTTTAATATCTAAGCTTATTTGCCAAGAGTTTTGTAACTTAATTAATTAGCAACTCTAGTATTTCTTGCGAGATATTCATTGTTCAAATCTTCTCACTCTATTGTAACTATGGAATTATATATATATATATATATATATTTAAATATCTAAGTTCATTAAGATATTGGAGGTAACCAAAATTAAACATAATTTTTAAAATTAGAAGCAAACAAATGCAAGAACCAAATAATAGGAGACGTTACTACTGAAGGGAATCAAAAGAGTTGCATGAGTTGGATTATAATCAATGTTGCAATTCAAAAGAGTGCTCAATTCAACTGGACGCCAACAGATAAAGGATGTGCCATCTAGAGGTAATAAAAGAAAAACTCTACTCTACCACTGTGTTAAAAAATGAGGGCAAAACTTATAATGAAGTTTGGGTGATGAACGACTACGGGATAGACAGTTCTTATAATGAAGTTTGGGTGATGAATGACTACGGGATAGACAGTTCTTGGACAAGATTCTACAAAATCAAGCACTTTGAATACCTGAAGCTTGTTTATTTGTATAGTAATGGAAAGGAAATGTTGTTAGATTTGCATAATTACTCCAACATGCTAATTTTACATGATATAGAGAAGGAAACAGAAAAAACTGTTACAAACACAACTTTTCCGGAAAAACTATATGCCACAGAAATATGCTTTGATAGCCTTCTTTTACTAAACGACGTTGATCCTACTACAGGTTTAAAAGATTCAAGATTTACTCTTTTTATTTTCATTTTTCTATGCTTCATTAATTGGTTATATTATTTGATTGAGCTCTATGGTTTAGATTCTATTTTACCTGTTAGGAATGAAATTTTATATGGTAATATTGGAAATGTTGTACTTAAGTCACGGTGGTTATTGAATTTCAAAAATTAACCTGCATTTTCTTTTGATGCCAATTTGAGTATGATCAGGTCAACTGAACCTTTTCGTTTTTAAAAAAATTATTGAATGATAAAAAAATTTTAAAAAAAAATTCTGATTCGTATTTGAAGGGAAATCAAAGAAGCCAAATTAAAAACAAAATTGTTACTGTTGATAAATGGTGACTACATAATTGATCAAGTGCCTATTACTTGGCAAATTTCTTCCTCCCCCATTAGCTTTCATTCGCACACAGCAGACCTGGCTCCATGCAGATTGGTGTGAATTTCAATTCCATTAATGAGGCCAGTTGGTGCTCCTTGCGTTAATTATTCCACAATGATATCTGTAGGGATAAGGGTCCAAAATCATATTTTGGGCCTTGAACTTTGTCCGAGGACGTTGACGAATTCGAGAAGGGATAAATAGTTATGAGGGATTTTAGTTTAGAGTCTCATAAATAAGAAACAAGTAGAAGGTGGTCTGAGGAGGAATTCATCCTCGGGTATGATAGATATCACTCAGATGTGTATTCTAACGATGAAAGTAACCTTCATAGAAGCCCTAGTGACAGGAATGTGCCTCATGAACATACGAGAAGGAAGAGAACCCAAAAATATCTAAGGAAAAGTTGCTACCACCGCATTAAATGCATTGCAGCTACTTTTCTGGCCGCATTTATGTAGAAAAGATCTCTGAACAGTGCTGCCTTGGCTACCGCAACTCACAGAAAACGAAAGAGGGTGTCTGATGGGATGGACACTCAAGTAAGGACTCAAATAATTAATAAGTGTAGGATCAAGATGGTCCAAGGGGAGTTATATAATGTAAGAAACCCTCAATGAGGAAGGGATCGGAAAAATAGAAATAGAACACTATAGCAATCAAAGTTATACCTGTAATCAGTTTAATTGATTTATATAGAGATTTACTTCCTCGGACAAGGAAATTCAGTCAGTTCCATGTTCCTTATTCTTTCTTGATCATCTCCTGAATTCATACTAGCCGTTGTCAAATTTATTAAGGCTGAGTTCTTTGACTCACTCTCTACAAATTTATTGTATTGAGCTCACTGGGCCAACCTCCCTTATATTTTGGGCTTGGGCTACAAAACGAGTCCATACAATATCGTTGATAGTGATTAGTTTTATGAGAAGTGTTCCATCACTTATGTTTATTATCCAACCTCTTTTGGAAAGGTCTATAGTTATAACTGTTTTTCTATATCTATTATCGGTCATATTATACCTAGCTCCCAAATAATTAAGTGTTTTTTTTTAATAGGTTAGATACTATCAAATTTTAACTTATGACATTCACTTTATAATGAATATTCTTTCTCATCAAGTTAAGACACCAATTGACTTTTTATGTAAACGGGATTTAAAACACAAAAATCTCTTATTTGACAAAAAAAAAATTACCTAAAACTTAAGAGTTGGCCCAAAAGATTGATTCCAAAAAATAAAATGGTTTGCTAGACCAAATTTAAAGTCCCTTAAAAAAAAACAATTTATCTATATATATCTAATCCCCAAAGCTTTCTTGGGTTAAAAAAAAAAGTCGCTAAAAGCTTAAAACAAAGAAGATCAAAAAAATAACCACCTCCATTTTATAAGAGTGTTGTGGCTGATGATTGCTGCCATCTCATCCAAATTTGACCACCGGCCATTGACCTCAGTGCTATCAAAAAGAGCAAAGGCGGAGCCAGCAGGGACGACTGGACAAGGGGGCACCTCACCCCCTCCCCGCTTAAAATAAATCTTTAAAAAAAAAAAAATAGTAATTTGAATGTATTTTCTTATCTTAATGTAGTTATTAAAGGAAAAAAGAAAAAAAAATTCTTATATGCAACCTTAGAATTATCAACTGGTATATATATTATTACAACGTCAAAAAAGATTAAAAAAAAAATACTTCTACAATGATATTTACTGAACTTTTTTTTTTCCCAATAAACCCACCATTTAATAGTTGGAAATGAAAGCTAAGATGCCATGAATAAAAATTGATGATTTTAAATTAACTTAAAAATAAAAACGTCATATAGTCTCTTTAAAAAAGAAATCAAGGTAATCATTACGCACTCTTACTACGGTGGTCACTTTACAAGTATAAATGTTTATGAGATGGGGGGAGGGGGCAAGGGTTGGGGTTTAAGTTTTCAGTAGGGAGTTTCACACACATATACACTTATATTAGGTTAGAGTAGAAATTCTATCTTATATAAAAAATAAAAATAAAAATAAAAAAGAAAGAAAAAAGAAATCAAGGTGCACATAGAACATTTTAAAAACTCCAAATATATTATCATACTTTTTAAGTTAATTTATTTATTTATTTTTTTTTTTTTTTGCTTTGCTTTAATTAAGAAATGAAATGACTTGTTTGAATATTTTATATTTAGATTAATCTATTAACTTCATAAGCCACATATTGATTATTTTTATTTATATCTTTTACTGTTTCAAATATATATTTATTTTCATCTTAGAGTATGAAGTACCATAAGTATAATAACAATGCTTATACTAAGTATCAACTCCTTTCTATAATCTATATATTACTAAAAGCTGAAGCGTAGCGTTTAATGCTGCTGCTCTCACGTTGCACCACATCAGCTGCCACATCATTTAAAAAAATATATATAATTTGTCCCACAATTTTAAAATGGTTTTTACAATTTTCAACCCTATAAATGCTGCCCACTACTTATTTATTTACTTCCACTATCACCCTATAATAAATCTAGCCCACCTCTTATTTATTTAGTTCTACTATCAACCCCAATTCAAAGCCTTTCAGTTCAGTTTTAGGATTTTGTGTGAGCCTTTTCAGCTTAAAAAAAAAAAAAAAAAAAAAAAAAAAAAAAAAAAAAAAAAAAAAAAAAACGTTGAAGCCTTTCAAGCTTAGGTTTTTTTTTTTTTTTCCTATAATTATTTTAACATTTATTTTTTTTTAATGTTTACACTTCTTCAACCTTGCTCTCTCCCTTACTATTTCATCTCCCCACTACTTCTTCAATCTTTCTCCCTCCCTTACCTTTTCATTTTCCCACTACCCTTTACATTAATATCATTCTTCCTCTCCCTTCATTTTCTTTTATTTTGTCTCTTCTTATTCACACCCTCTTACTATAAATTTGTCACTATCTCTTCTATTCTATGTATAGTTTTCCCTCACAAAAAAAAAAAAAAAATGGTTCTCTCTCTCTCTCTCTCTCTCTCTCTCTCTCTCTCTCTCTCTCTCTCTCAATTTTTTGGTCAATTTTTTATTTTCCTTGCATCTCTACTTTAGGTTATTAATTTTTTATATTCTTTAAAACTCTATTTTGGTTAATGCATGCGATTTAGTTTTGTTTTTTAAATTGTTGTTATTGTTTTTATTTTTATTTTTTATTCTTTTTATTGTTAAATGTTATCCTATTGCGTTCTAAAGAATTAAATATAGCATATAAAAATATAATATTATTCTATTACATAGCATGATTCGGATAATTTGGTATTTATTCTGTTACATATCATTATTTTTTATAGTGCTCAATTTAGATGTTAAACTATGACACTTTACTAATTTTTGTTTTTTTCTAATTCTTTGTGGTGGACAAAGTACTCTTAATAGTTGTATTAGAAGTACTCTATAATGTCATTCATTTAAAGAAAAGTAAAGGTTAGCCAAACGAAAATAATCGGATAGGTAAACAATTTTAACTTTTGCAATTTTATTTTAATTATTATTATTTTATAACAATGCATGTATAGAAATTTAATTCTTAGATTTTGCTAATAATTTTTTATTTGATAATATGTTTTGGGTGGCTTATGATTGTTCCTATAGTAAATAAAATATAATTACGAAATACAATACTCATTATTAGATTAGTTTAAATTGTAAAAAAAATTAAAAAAAAAACTACCATAAAATAATTATCACGCGCAACGCGCGGATTTGCGGCTAGTAAAAATAAAATACCAACTCTAACACCAAGTACCAAAATAATAATATATATATATAATATATATATATATTCACATTATTTTTTTCTATGTCAATCAAATATTTCGTGTAATTAATTAAGAACTTCTTACTGATATTAATTAGTTTGGCTTTCAACATTTTATTTGAATCATGCACCATATGGACCAAAAGTCTAAAATCCAGACTCTACCACCTCTGCATGTGCATGGGCCATTAGTCCATTACTCTACACCTCCACCTCCACCATTTCTCTATTTATTTTTTTTTCTTAAATTAATTTATATTTGCCTGGTTGTGTCTGAGACTACGTGTTGGAACCCAAACTTTCAGAGCGCTGATATAGCAAGACACTTCGAAAAAATTATGTTAATTCAAATTTTCGGTCATCTGGTAATTATGCTTATTCAAAAAAAATTGGTATGCTAATTCATGCACGTATTTACATGTTTTATTTTTGGTGATTTAACTCCCTTTTATTTATTTATCTGAGATAGATTTCTACAATGAATTAGCATACAGGAGGGAGCTTAGTTGAAAGTTTGTTATGCTCTGAATTAGGATATATAAACTAGAGGCTTGTACATTGATTAATTAATGAGAATTTTGTTTAGCAAACAAATTTTACATTATTTAAATGAAATATACCCACAAAAATAAAATAAAATCTGTTGATTGATCTATCAGGGGAAAAAAAAAACACTGTTCACACATTGTGTTTCAGATTTAAGAAAGTTCCATTGTTGTTAAAAACCTAGTTGATCCTGATGTTTTAGGGATGGCAATTTATGCCCGATCCGTGGGTACCCGGCCTGGTCCGACCCTAATGGGCCGGATTTTACCCGGTCCGATTAGAAATAGGGCCGGTTTGTTTTTTCTTTTTTCTTTTTTTCTTTTTTTTTTCTGGGTTCAGTTCGTCTTAATGTGAGTTTGTGTTTGTGTTTGGTTTGTGATTTTGAAAGGGAAAATCACAGATCTAAATTTGTGTTTGGTTTGTGATTTTGAAAGGGAAAATCACAAATCTGATCGTGTTTGGTCTGTGTTTATGTTTATGTTTGTGATTTTGGGCCTAAAAATCATAAATGAAAGTTTGTGGTTCTGATTTTGGGCTTGGCTGAGCATGAGGGGACGGGGCCCGCGGAGGCCCGACGGGGCGGGTTCGGGGTTAAGAAAAAAACTCGTTTAATAAACAGGCCGGGTCCGGGTTGCTAAGAAAGACCCGCGGGTCGGGTCCGGGCATGAAAAAACCCGGTCCGAACCCGACCCGTTGCCATTCCTATGATGTTTGTTCCTAAATTAGTTAAATGAGAATGACTCTTTCTTCTCAAAAAGAAAGAAAGGGTTTTGTACAATGTTAAGGGTACAACGGTACATGTCCATGGATGATTTTCACGGTTCTTATTTCTTTGTCTGTTTCTGAGTGTCTTTTTTATCCTTGGGTACAATTGATAGTTTCTTAGGCGACTAAACATACTTTTTTGGCTTTGTCTTTTGTTTCTTCAATGTCTTTTCTTTCTTTGGTTCAATTATCAAATTAGTATTACAGATGAAAACCCTACTTACTTTCCCAAAATGATCTCATTCTGACCACTCTTCTATCTGTTAGCTAAGCACCTGAATTTCTTGGAGCTAAGGGTTTGTCAGCAAGCCATGTTGTTCGGCTTGTTTTGATGCTTTCAATTCCATTTTCATCAGTCATAGAGCTACACATTCATTTCCATCATGAGGTCAGCTAGTTCTTTACTCGACGTCTTTAAAATCTGTGTCTGTTTTCAAGTGGCTATCTTCATCACTCTCATTCGCGGTTATGTCATTTCTTCTTCAAGTTTTCGCTTAACTCTGTTTGTAACATTGTTGATCCTTACATTTCTGTCCCCAGCTCATGCTGAAAAAGACATGTCTTTGTTTGAGTTTTTCTTAACGATCTTAACTAGCGCATCATCTTTTGTCATCAGTGAGTCACCATTAATTGTGATTCTTATCCTAACTGATCCATCGCTTATATCTACTATCCAACCTCGGTTGCAAAGATTTCTAGCTAACCGTTCTTCTTCTTCACTTGTGAATTCCAACATTGGGTTAGTATCCAATGAACCACAGGCTCCCATCTGGTCTGAATTCCCCACAGATATGATCCATGAAATTGGAAATCGAACGCCTAATTTCATAGATATTAAAGCGATTTTAACGTTTTGCAACCCCTGCCGTTCTGCTTGTTTGGAAACTACAAGCTTGAAATTGTTTCCATGGCTGATGCTTTCCGACACTCTAGATACTGACCTGAGATGTTTCTTGAATCTCTGCAACAACAGATGTTGTAGGTTAGAACTATCTACAATTCACGAAAAACGTTGTTGGGGATCTCAACATGGTTGGGTTGTAACCTTGGATCCTGATTATGAAACCCACCTTGTTCACCTTATGAATGGAGAACCAATTGCTCTTCCACCGCTAAACACAATTCGAGGACTGGCTGGTACAGATCTGGAATGGTTTCGCATTGTACACAAATTCATGATTTTCAAGGACCATTCCCAAGAGTTTTCAAAGTTCCTTGTTATTGCAATTTTCGGCTCCATGAATCGCTTGGCTTTTGCAAGAGTGGGAGAAGAAGCTACTTTGAATAGAAGGGGAAAAGGTGAGTGGGCTATTGTTTCCAATCCAAACAATTTCAAATTCAAAGATGTTGCACGTTTTGAAGATCAAATATATGGACTCTGTGATAATGGCATGCTGGTGAGCTTTAGACTTGATGCTCCTCAGTCAGCTGAGGTACAAGTTATTGCTTCCCAACCACAAGATGTAGGGGAACCCCAAAAACTATATTTGGTGGAGTCATCGAAAAATCTTTTCGGGGTTTTTCGTTACGGATTTCATATTCCTTCGAAGAGCAGGCATATGACTATATATTTTTTGGTCTACAAGTTCAACTTCCGTGCTTCGGTTTGGGAGGAATTGACAGATCACTTGGAAGATCATGCTTTTTTTGTTGGCGACAGCAACTCGTGGTGCCTTCCTACAAGCAAAATCCCTAGCAGAAATAATCGCATCTACTTCACAGATGACAATTGGGATTTACAAATGTTTCCAGGAGTGGCATATGGAGGCCGTGATGTGGGAGTGTTTCTCATGGCAAGGAGGGTTGTCGCACCCCTTCCATTCGGTTTGGACAACCCTTGTTATTATTCTCGACCAATTTGGGTTACTCTTGGTTTATGTAGGTAGAATACTTCGTTTTGTCTAAACCACCTGTCTAAGCCACCTGTTTAATGGTAGTGATGCTGTGAATTTAAGTTACTATGATCTATTTATCTTGTGTTCTGCATTTGATGCACAAAATCTGAAATTCAGTTTAGATGATAACATTGGTAAGTGCGTTGTTCAGAGATTCCTAAAAGTGAGTAAATTAGTCTAACATGCTAATGGCTCAAAAATGCCTTCTATCTTGACATTACAGCTATGAATGCTTGTGTTTCTTTGTAGCTATATATGGTAGATTGTAGCAGCCCAAGCATTCTCACATAGCTTCATTTGAAACCTTCTTCCCTAATCTCCTAGTGGAAGAACAAAATTTTGAAACTTGTTGCCTTAATATAATGTCCTAGTGAAAAAACACTAAAAGGCAAATGGTTTCTGAACTTTTGGCTTCTGCAGAAAACGCATGTACCCGGTTAACAAGTCTGTATCGAGTTGAGTCTATTATTAACAGAAAACATACTGATGAATGAATGCTAGGAATAGCATCAGAGAATAGATGGAATCCAATTCATAAAACCTTCCTCCCCAGGTTTACTTGATATTGTGAATTTTGTTACTGTGAATCTATTTTTATTGTGTTCTGGATTTGAATTACAAAATAATAAAACTAAGTTTAGATGATTCTATATCTAACATAATTGCCCCCAAAACTGAGTAAATTAGTTGACTCCTAGATATCTTTTATATAAATAAACAAACCAGAATATTATTTAACTGAATCAAAAGAGCAAAAATCTTTCATCACAGCAAAGCAGAGAGTCAAGAGAGAAGACAGTGGAGTCAAATACAAGAGGACAATAGCAGCAAGAAAGCCGAACACGGGAAGTAACTCTTTCATCACAGCAAGCAGATAATCTGACCTTTGGTACACTTGTACATACACAGCAACTTTACTATACATGGTTACAAATCTCACACACACCATTGCACAACTATTCGGACCTATACATTTACATCATTTTTTTTTGGAAATATTTTGGATGAGATTTATTGCCAATAAATGATGGTACCATAAAGGCTAAAGCCCAATGAAGAAAGGTAAATTTTCTTTATTTATGCTACCTTTCTTCAATATAGAAAGGTAAATAAATAATCTTTGCATATATAATTATATATTGAATGAAAGAGTCCAACTTTGTGTTTCTAAAAAAAAGAATTCGAGTTCAACTTTGTGGAAGATCCCTGTATTGTGTGTGGTTCACCATATTTGAAAGCTCTAATCCACACAAACCAATGATCTGAAATTCTATGGCATACGATGTAGTTAGTAGCAGCCAAGCCAATCAAAACACTATCACTACAGTATGCAAAATATATAATATATGTTGTAGCCTGTGACAAACAACCACGTGCTTCGAGTCAGTTGAGCATTCACATTAGTTTTTCTTCAAAAGATACAGCCTTTAAATTGAGACACATAATAAAAGATAAAAAAAGAAAAAGAAAAGTAGATTCTTAATATATATAAGATGCTGACATAAATGCTCATGTCAACCAATGTGTCGTTCTTCTAATCAAAAAAACTATTAGAAGTCTGTACCAACTGTAATTCTTTTTCCTTCAAGCACTTAATCTGTTTCTACAGAGACAAGCCAAGCAGCTTTTTTTTCCCTTTCTTTTTATTTCTGATCAAACAGAGTCAGAACTCAGAATCGTTTTACACTGTATTTGGTTGGATGGAATTTAAGAAGGATAGAAAATATAAGAAGGAAAATGAGGTGAAAAACTAAGGGCCCGTTTGGTTTAGACCTAACTCAATTTTCAATTTTCAGTTTTCAAAACTCATGACTTAAACCCAAAACTCATAACTCAATTCTCAAACCTCACTTTCACTCAAAAATTGCAAAACTCATGTTTGACTCAGTTTCCAGTTACATATTTCTACAACTTATCTCCAAAACTGTGGACCCCACCCACTGCCACTACCCAGTGCAATACTGTTACTACCCGCGTCTTATTAACAAAAAAAAAAAAACTTCCACCTTTACTTCTCCCACACATCCTCCCGCCTTTCTCTGACTCACCCTCTTTTCTATCAAATTTTTTTTTTTTTTTTTTTTTTGTCTATCTCTCTTTCTCTGTCTTTCCCCTCTTCACTCTATATTTGATTTTTTTTTCCCACTCCTCAGTATCTTTCTCAGCTTTCTCTGTTTCTCCCCTCTTCAATCTGTGTTTGATTTTTTTTTTCTCTAACCTCCAAATCCCTAAACTCTCCAAATCCACCACTCTCCGCCGATCCTCCGACACTTCCAGATCCTTCAAAAACCTCCCCATCCCGTTCCACAACACCATAGATGACCACCCATATGCCCATTTCATCTACACCCCTTCACAGATTTTTCCTTCTTCTTCACAACCCCAACGCCAATCATGGGGTTCGTTGGGTTTTAGTATCTCGGCAAGTCGACTCGGTGTGGAACCCATGAGTTTGGTGGACGAGTTGGGGCACAGCGTGTTTGGGTGTGATTGCGAGAGGTGTGATGATGAGGACCCAAATGGGTGTCCTTGTTTTTCTGAGATGGATGAGTTGGATATGGGGAACGAGTGCGGATTGAGTTGTGGGTGCGAGTTGGAGTGTGAGAATCGGTTGACTCAGTGAGGTGTTTCGATTGGGGTTGGGTTACGGTGGAGATTGGTGCTGGGTTGGTGTTTCGGTGGTATGGATCAGTGCTGGGTTGGTGTTTCAGTGGTGTGGATCGGCGCTGGGATTATTGTGGTGGTGCTGTGGTTGTTTGCAACGGTAATATCAAACATCTCTGAACTGACGGGACAACACAGAAGCACTGGGTCCCACTGAGTCCGAATATTTATAGCAATGCCACTGAGTTATGTAACTCAGAAACTGAAAACACCAATTTGGTGTTTTCAGTTTTCTGCACTGTAGCTCAACTCAAACTTGAGTTATGAAAACATGGAGAGAAAATCAAGCTAAACACAAGGTTTTCAGTGAGTCCCATGCCAATTCTCAGTTTGAGTGATGAAAACAGGCTAATCCAAACGGGGCTTAAGTTTTCCTCTATTTGAGAATGGAAAGAAAATAAGAATAGTGGAAAACCTCGGAGAAAATTTTTCTCCCGGGTCTACAAAATTTTTCCTCTCAAATCGGGAGGAAAATCAATGGGAGAAAACTGCCTCAATGTTATTTTACCATAATGCCCTCTTACCTACCCTCATTCATGCCCTTCACCTACCCCACCTGAAGACTTTCCTTATCACTTTTTCTCATCTTCTCATCTTACCTTCAGCACACCGTCCAGGTTCACCTCTCTTCTTTTTTTTCTCCTTTTTTCTTTTTTTAAACGTGATCTATTGTTTCTTGTCCTCATTCTACTCCTCAATTTCTTATTGATTTTTTACATTATAATAATATAAATTTATATATATGATGTGGTAAATTTTATATTATTTAATGAGTATAAATAAATCTATTTCTTACATATTATGTAACAAGGGCATAATAGTCAATTTATATAAATTACATTTTCCATCCTTCCCTTTTTCTCTCCAACCAAACAAAAGAGTTTTCTACCCTCTCACTTTTCCACCCTTCCAACCAAACACATAAGAGGGAAAACTAAATATTTTACATCCTCCCACTTTTTTATCATTCCACAATTTTTTATCCTTCTACTTTTCCATTCTTCCATCCAAACGGACAAGGTTTCCACTTTTATATGTGTTACAGCTCGCCTAGCTCCATGACGAGGTCAGCCAGTGCTTTACCTTACGTCTTTAAAGTTTGTGCCTATTTTCAAATTGCTTTTTTCATCACTCTCATTCGAGGTTGTCATTTCTACTTCAGTTTTTCGATTAACTCTGTTTGTAACGGTGTTGGTCCTTACATTTCTGTCCCCAGCTCATGCTGAAAAAGACCTGTCTTTGTTTGAGTTTTTCTTAACGATTTTAACTAGCACATCATCTTTTGTCATTAGTGAATCACTAGAGATTGTAATTCTTATCCTGACTGATCCATTATATCTAATATCAAACCTCGGTTGGAAAGAACTACATTTGGAACCTTCTTCCCTTGATCTCCTAGTGAAAGAACTACAT
This sequence comes from Quercus suber, assembly GCF_002906115.3. NCBI lineage: Eukaryota > Viridiplantae > Streptophyta > Magnoliopsida > Fagales > Fagaceae > Quercus > Quercus suber. The sequence goes on along the minus strand of NW_027069722.1, from coordinate 442,018 downwards.
TTTGAATCTTGTTACCATAATACAGTAAAAAATAAAATAAATAAAAAATAAATAAAAAAAACCCACCCCTGGATGTGTGTTTTTTAGCTTGTTGGTTGCTAAAATAGAAACTATGGGATTTTTACACTCTCAATGCTAGTGTTATAACATAACCATCTCATCTCACTATCTCAATCATAATAACACCTTCAAGGCTTCAGCACCAGACTTTGCTTTAGTACAATGAGTGGAAAAATGGCTAAATAACCATCATTTTAACGTATTTTAGTAAAATATTCATTTTCATTACCTTAGTATCATGCACAATATTCCTGTACTCACTCGACATGAAATGCTTACAACTTATTTGGAAAATTTGAAATGAGTATGTTAGGACCAAGCACTTATCCACTACACCAAAAACTATAGTTGATGGTAAATGCGCATCTTATTTCCTTAAATGATGGCAGCCCTACGTTAATGGGTTAACTAAGACTTGACCCAACCTAGCTTCGGCCTTTGCAGGACATTAGACTTGGCCCCCTAAGCCTCTACCCAACAGAATGAAAATGGAATTGATTGAAATTGATTTTTGAGGAATATTTGGTTTATTTTCTTATTTTGAGAGTTAAGTAAGAAGAAATGAAAATATTCTCTAAAATAGAAGAGATTATAAGGATTCTATATTCTTTAAAATAGAAGAATAAGAAGTACCACACACAAACACAATCACAGTTCTAATAAAAACCTATTCACTATAATGCTGAAATTACATGTCATATACTACATAAAAGCAATTGGCGAAATGTTTGTCTCTAGTTTGTTTATTTGCATCATGGGAGATGGATTTCCCAAACCAAAACATTGCTTTAACACGTAGGTGAGTGCGTTGGCTGATCCATTAAAGGGCCATGGCCCTCCAAAGTTTAAAAAAACTAATACAAAAATTGTAAATTAGACCTTAATGATGGAGTTACTGGAGGGTCAAAGTGCCATGGCCCCCAAAGTTGAAAAAAAAAATGTTCAAATAAAACTTCTCCTATAAAAAATGGTCTACAACCCACAATCTAATTCTATTTCTTAAAATTTTTCAATCAATTTAAAATAAAAAAAAAAATTATAGTAGTTTGCGTTAATTTGTTCCCGAAACCTTAGGAATGAAGAAAAAATCTAGAGCATGATTCTTCTGAATTGTGATTGGCTGGATGACGTATGTAAGTCCGTAAGACAGACTGTGGCAAATACGTAAGTCCATGAGCATTTTAGTATTTCACGATATATACCGGTTTCTATTTTACAACATAAAAAATTATTTTATCTAATTTATCACTTATTTTACAACTCATTTAATATCACAATTTCTATTTTTACATACAACTTATTAAAATAATATAAACTACAATATTAAATAATATAAATAATTCAAAGGAGAGAGAGAAGTGGGAGAGAAGAGGGGATATTTTTAAATCAAACAATATGTTTTTTTTTTACATCCTAAGCTACAGTAAAAAAAAAAATACATACCCACCCTGGATGTGTATGTTTTTTTGGCTTGTTGGTTGCTAAAATAGCAACTGTGGAGTTTTTATACCACAATACTAGTGCTCTAATATAACCATCTTTTTAACGCATTTAGTAAAGTATTCATGTTACAAAATTTGAACTTGCTGGTATAGTTGTTGATGTGGCTTTTCTGAGTAAAAAAAGGCCATATGGAACTCGATATTAGTAATGTTATGTTCTATACAATTTTTTAAAAGTGAATCTCGATATTGTTATTATCGAGTTCTTTACAAAACTTTTTTTAAAAAAGAACTCGATATTAAACTAAAACACTAGACACTCTAGAGTCTAATCTCTCTCTCTCTCTCTCTCTCTCTCTCTCTCTCTCTCTCTTAAATGAGAAGAATAATTTTCATTTTATCATAAAAATAATAAAACTTCAAATATATGTCATGGGACACTTGATAGTGAACCACTTGTTCATCAATTTAAGTACAAGTAGGGGTATTCACCAAACCACATAAATCGTATAAACCGCAAAAACTGCACCAAAACTGCCCGTAAAATAGCATAACCGCACTGCACCGTAAGTAACAATACACCACACCACACCGCACCGCATGGTGTAGTGCGGTTTGCGGTTTTATAATAAGAAAACCGCATAAACTACACCACACCGTAAACTAATAAGATTAATTGATGTTGGTGAAGTGTCTAAATTTAAATTTAAATTGCCTCATAAGCTATCTAACAAAACGAGACCCAAGCTATACCCACATGCGACTAACTGAACCAAGCATGCATCTGACCCATTATGCTCAAATAAAGTGCCCAAACTAAAGGCGAAATGATTTTTGAGCTTCAAAAGTTTTAAAAAGAAAAATAAGGATAGGAAAATGCCTAAAATATTTACAAATTGATATCTTCGTTCACATGGAAGATACCATTTTGTATACCTTGCCATGTCAAATATTTTATGTGAGAAATTTAAAACAACAGAAGAAATGAGTCATGTCATTTTTGCTCTAGTTATATATATATATATTTTTTTTAAACAAAAAATAAAAGAAGGTTTTTTTCTTTTCTTTTTTTCGTAAATTCAATAGTTACAATGGGTGGGAGGATTTGAATCCTTGATGGTGGTGCGTTGGAACCAAAGGGAAATTTTTGGAAAAAATTTAGTAGATATATAATTTTTTTTGAGTTATCCTAGCTAATTTGAAAAATTTTAAGGAAAACTTATCATTTTGGCCCTCATTCCTAAATAGGATTTAAAAAATGCTAAATTACAAACTATTTTATAATAGTTTTTACAAAATGCTAATTAATAGTAAGAAAAAATACAATAATTAAATATTTTTATTATCTTAAGATGAACACAGAGTTATTTTAACAAATATCTCACCAAATAATAAAGGGAAAAAAAATTCTAATTTTCACTCTAATACTTCTAGGACACTTGTACCACAACAGCAAAAAGATTGAAGATTGGAAGCTTTGATTTGCTGCACCATCACATAGTTGCAAATTTTTTTGCTCATCACATGATAGGACACCAATGACTCTCTCTCTCTCTCTCTCTCTCTCTCTCTCTCTCTCTCTCTCTCTCTCTCTCTCTCCGACGACTCAACTCTCATTCTCTCAACTGCTCCATTCACTTCTTCTTTTTATTTTGGCAAAAATACACTTTTGATCTCTACATTTTGGGTCAATTATTATTTTGGTCCCAAAATTGATTTTGCTACTAATATAGTCCATAAAAAAAGAAAATTAATTCTATTTTGGTCCCTACTATCAACCCACTAACAGAAACCTCCTACGTGGCAGACGTAATACCCTGCTTATTGATGTGGCGCTGACGTGACACTGATGTGGCCATTAAAATATTATTAAAAAAATCATTTGGCATTTTTTAAATGCCACATCAGATTTAAATTAATAAAAAATTAAAACAATAAAATTTTAGCTCCTCAATTTTAATTTTAATTTAAAAAAAATAAAAAACAAACAAAGGCTCCACCATTCTTTTCCAGAAGAGTTTAGTCTTTAGTTTAAAAAAAAAAAATTAAACAAACAAACTAATTTTAAAATTTTAGTTTTAAACTTTTTTTTTTCCAGAAGAGTTTTCAACCACCTCCACCATTCTTTTCTCGTCAACAGTTAACACCAAAGGCTCTTTTCTACCAACCCCATCTCTCAAACCCTAACCATTCCCAAGTCCTTCAATTACCTCTACAAACCCCTCAAATCCCAACCATCTTACTCCATTTCTTTCACTTCTCGTTCTCACTCGCGACAAAACAGCAGCTTCGTTATCAATGCCTCTCACTCAAACAAGCTCTCTCTCTTGGTTCAAGCTCTCTCATTTTCTTGGTTCAAGCCACCGCCACCGCCACGGCCTCTGATGGCCGAAGCCCAAGATCACGGGTTGAACACAATGATGCCACTGACGGCCAAAAACCTAGATCTTTCATCTTTTTAGTTCAATCTCTTGATGTCTAGTTCGTTCTCTCTCTAACTCATCATCTTTGTCTCTCTTTTTAATCCCATGGCCAATCGGTAGTGATTGGGTTGTCTATCGGTCCGGATCTAAAAGAGAGAAGCATGGAGGATCCGAGTTTTCTTTGGGGTTTGTTAAGGATCTGTGGTTTGATGATGTAATTTATGGATTTTGGTTGATGATTGGGTTTTCTCTAGGGTTTGTTGATAATCTGTGGTCTGATTGGTGCTATGTTGTTTTGTTGTTGATTTGGCTAGGTTTTGATTTACTGGTTTTGGAGATATATTTGGGATGAAATTCTACGTATTTAGTTGAATTTGAGTTATGAGAAATGTTGGAAAAGAAAATATTTTGAGTACTATGTTCTTCGTTCTTGTGAGCTGGGTTTGTGTTCTTGTAATCTGGGTTTAAGTTCTTGTTTATTCATGTTCTTCAACATAAATTGAATTTGTGTTTTTACGTTTTTAATTTGTTTTTATTTTTTTAATTTTGTTAAAATTGATAAATTAATTTTCAAAAATATGATCCTGATGTGTATGTTGATGCGGATGCTAATGTGGCATTTTAAAAATATTATTTTAATAGCCATGTCAGTATTTTTTGTGTTAACTGTGCCTTCGTCTGCTATATCAGCATTTTCTATTAGTGGGTTGACAGCAGGAACCAAAATATAATCAATTTTTTTTTTTAGGGACTTTTTTAAAAGGAGGATTATATTAGTGGTAAAATAATTTTGGAACCAAAATCAGAATTGACCTAAAATGCGGGAAAAAAAAAAAGTGTATTTTCACCTTTTATTTTTGTTCTGTTTTTCACTTTTTCTTTCCTCTAGATTCTAGTTTCCGTCATTTACAATGTAACATAGCTTTTGTGTGAACAGTAAATGCAGACAGTAGATTAGATAACCACGTTTATGAGTGTGTGGTTAAAACCTTCTCTAGAATATCTACAAAAGCAAGTGGGTAGATTGTAATTTGGAGCCGTGTTGCCCTGTGTGGCATTCCCACTTTCCAGGTACTTTTCCTTTCATCTTTTTATAATTTGACTTTTCTTTATCATATATTTATTTCTTATTAAAATAATCCGTCTATCATATAACATATGTACCTATTAAAAAAAGGACAAGGATTTGCTGCAAACAAGTGTGCAGGAATTGCTACAAACAGGATTAGGTGGCAACAATTCATGGTGACACTTGTCCTAATATCATGTGAAATGCACATGATGAGTTTTACTAGTTTGTATTGTCCGTTAAGTTGCAACGTTTCTCACTTTCTAAACGTCCAACACGCATATCCATACTCTCTCTCTCTCTAAAACCGTCACTCTCTCTCCTCTCTCTTCGAAATCATCAGACTCTCTCTCCATCTTTCTTCCTCACTCTTCCTCCTTTTTCGTTCCTCTTATCAAAAACCATAGCCACCTAAACCCATAAAAAAAAATCTTGCTGCCAATCCCTCCTAAAACCGAAGATCCAACATGCAACAAGGAATCCTCCAAAATTTTAGATCCGATCTGTGCACGGTAAGGATTTTGGCTCCAATATGTGCAAATTTTTTGAAAATTTGAGTTTAGATTTGGTGCCATGTGTGCAACCTTGAAGGTACACAAGTCTCACTAATTTGTAATCATGGTCATAGCCAAACCCAAGATGGGCTTATAAGAAGCTGGGATATTAACAGCAGGGATTGGAAGGGATATGGCTTTACGAATTGAAGGGTTCCAGAGAAATAGAAAAATGACATGGTCACCACTGGAAGCATCATCCGCCAGACAAACTAGGCCATTACATGAACCAGCTATGAAGAATTTGTTCAATTGGGTTTTATGGGGATTTTTATTTTGGGATTTTGGATTCTTGCTGTTTGGATGCCAAGAAAATATTCAAGACTAAAATTAAAGTACTTTTTGATGAATGAAACTAATTCAAAGCTTCTTGAGATGAAGGCAGATTTATCTTTGGTTAGTTTTTATGCTTGAGATGGCTGAGTGTTTTTTTTTTTTTTTAATTTTTTATATTTATGAATTGATGAAAAAAAAAAAAAAAAAAAATATATATATATATATATATACATATATTTGATATTGAATGCATTGTAAAGTTTTTATTAGTGAATCATGTTAATTGCCTGTAAGCTTTTGGATGGAGCCTGCTGTAGCTTATCAGGCATTCCATTTATAGTGATGGTACCAGACCACAGGTTTGATTTCCCCAGGTTGTGGAAAAAAAAAAAAAAGAACTGTGTACAAAAAGAGAAATTGGCACCCAATGACATGCATCAACTTTCCACCCAATAGGACATTGCTTAAGGATCGAGTATGTAGAACAACAATTTTTAATGTTTAAACAATATTACATGTATATTCATGCACTTTTTTACCTACATATATTTTCAAAAAATACAAACAACGCTACTAAAACAACATTATCAAACGGGCCTTAGTTTCTTTTAATTCTTAGGGTCTAAACAGACTCTTTTGGCTTACTCTATTTCTTCAATATCTTTTTAATTCTGGAGGTTCAGTTGTCAAAATTACCATAACACGTTCAATTCCATCACGAGGGCTGCCAGTGCTTTAACATCAGAAGTTTATTTTGCTCTCGGAGTATGTTTGAGAATTGCTTATTCTTGGTAACTTTTTGCATAGTGTTTACAAATTGTCATCATCAGCCTTGGCCCTTGGCCATTCATTGGCTGCATTGTTGGTTATTAAATATATATATATATATATATAT